>NC_069504.1:1080409833-1080542333 GCF_027579735.1 Bombina bombina
TATATGCCTCTTGTCATTGGCTTTCAGCTAGCTCCCAGAAATGCACTGCTGCTCCTTTAACAAAGGATGCAAAAAGAATAAAGCAAATTGGGTAATAGAAGTGAATTGGAATTTGTTTAAAAATGAATGATCTATCTGAATCTTACATTTTTTTTGCTGGTTTTTAACCCCTTGTACCCTGTACATTACTGGTCTTTCTATGGGGGGTGACTCTTTCAATAGAACCAGGAGGCAGCCACTTCATTCACATCAATGAAACTCCAAAAGAAAGGGTGCTCCAGCCTTGGCAATTTGATATATAAGACCTTTATTGTGCCATGGTCCACAAAAAAACAACGTTTCAGACCTACTTTAGGTCCTTAGTCATGTTTTTTTGTGGACCATGGCACAATAAAGGTCTTTTATACCAAATTGCCAAGGCTGAAGCACCCTTTCTTTTGGAGTTTCATTGATGTGAATGAAGTGGCTGCCTCCTGGCTCCTGTGCCTAATTGTTTGGCTGCTGTTCCCTACCCTTTGTTTGCTTCAATAGAGTGGGTGATAGAAAACCTGCAGGGGGACTCTTTCATGATTCAGATAGAGCATGCAATATTTTAGTAACTTTCTAATTTACTCCTATTATCAATTTTTTTTCTTTTGCTATCTTTATTTGAAAAGCAGAAATGTAAGCTTAGAAGCCTTCCCATTTTTGGTTCAGCACCTGGGTAGAGCTTGCTGATTGGCTGATAAATGTAGCCACCAATCAAATAAAGATAACAAGAGAATGAAGAAAAAATGCAAATTAAATTAGAATGTTGATTAAAATTGCCTGCTCTATCTGAATCACAAAAGAAAAAATTGATTTTAGTTTCTCTTTAATGGATATACTTGTTGCTACCAACAGTTTACAACAGTAATGAAAACTAAGACTTAAAGGGACAGAAAACCCAAAATATTTCTTTCATTATTCAGACAGAGCATACCATGTCAAACAATTGTCCAATTTACTTCTATTTACAGCTTTGCTTCACACTCTTGGTATCCTTTATTGAAGAAGCAGCAATGCACTACTGGCAGCTAGCTGAACACATTGGTAAGCCAATGATAAGAGGTATATTTGTGCAGCAACAAATCAGCAGCTAGTTTCCAGCTCCTGAGGCTACTTAAGTATTCTTTTCAACAATTTATACCAAGAGAACAAAGCAAATTAGATAATAGGAGTACATTAACAAGTTGTTTAAAATTGTATACCCTGAGGCCCATTTATCAAGCTCTGAATGGAGCTTGAGGGCCCGTGTTTAAGACTCACCAGAAACAGCAGTTATAAAGCAGCGGTCTAAAGACCGCTGCTCCATTACCCTGTCCGCCTGCTCTGATGAGGCGGACAGGAATCGCCACAATTCAACCCGGGTCAATCAAATCGGGTTGATTGACACCCCCATGCTGGTGGCCGATTGGCCGCGAGTCTGCAGGGGGCGTCGTTGCACCAGCAGCTCGTGTGAGCTGAAAAAAGAAAAAACAGAGGCGCCGACATGGCCTAGTAATGCAAAGATAAGTGGCTCCAATAAACACAAATCCAGATGTATACTCACAAGCGCAGCGCACCCTGTGGTGCTATTGATGCAGACCGGAGCCTCGCAGTGGTCCAGCTCACTGTGGGATTGAAGTGGATACCCAGAAGATGTTCCTGAGGGGATTGATAGTAGATATCCTATGTGGACACAAAGTATATGCACATAGCCCAGTATTGTTAAGACAGAGAGACAATTAAGTAAAGGGTAAACTTACAAGATCCAATGCACCTCCAGGTGCATTAACAGCAGGCTGGGACCTAACAGTCGCCCAGCAGACTGGAAAACTCCCAGCAGGTCGTGGTCTTCCTGTTAGGTCCCAGCCTGCTGTTAATGCACCTGGAGGTGCATTGGATCTTGTAAGTTTACCCTTTACTTAATTGTCTCTCTGTCTTAACAATACTGGGCTATGTGCATATACTTTGTGTCCACATAGGATATCTACTATCAATCCCCTCAGGAACATCTTCTGGGTATCCACTTCAATCCCACAGTGAGCTGGACCACTGCGAGGCTCCGGCCTGCATCAATAGCACCACAGGGTGCGCTGTTCTTGTGAGTATACATCTGGATTTGTGTTTATTGGAGCCACTTATCTTTGCATTACTAGGCTGTTACGGTACCAACAGTGTACCAAGGGTTAATACCAGGGAACAATGTCCTGCATACAGAATCAGCACTTCACAACCTTCATCAGTTTCCCTGCAAACATGAGACCAAGCTCCACATTTCAGGTTTAAAAAAGAATATATTTATTAAAGGCTGAATGCCTAGTATTTATACAGGTTTTGACCCCAGATGGGGGGGTTGAAAGACTCTTGTACATTAGATAAAAAAGGGGAAGACGCCCTTTTATGAAACAATAGAATTACATTACTTGAATACTTTAAACACAAGACACTCTGGGCTCTTCTTATCACTTAGGCGTTTTCTCTCTGAAGGTGATCAAACAATGGAATTCTTATCACTAACTAAATTATGGCTGTAGCCAGCAACTTGTATTTAGAAATTAGCTTCTTAAAGCTAAACACAGTTAACTCCTTCAGTCCTGACAGAAGGGTTTGTCACATAGCTCCCCCAAGGTGCACTCACACCCTGTACCCATCCTGTATTTATGGATACAGGGTGACATAGACATAAGACAGAGTTATGGAAGTACATGGGGTGTCCAGCATATAAAATTCCATATTAATATGCAGTCTCTGGGTATCCTTAAGCCCATGTACCTCCAGCCCAAAGAATGTTCCATAACAGGCCCTCCAAGGCACAGTGGCGAGATTGGTCTCATCACATATCTCCCCTTTTCCAAACAGACTAACAGGGTATCTGACCTCCCTGGTTAGTCCAGCAACCCACCCATAAAACACAATTAGTAGAACAGCCCACCCACAATAAATAGTTACTACACTGGAGTACGGGGAAAACTTGTCCATTTCCAGGTGCCTCACCACAGCTGTGTGGGGGACGGGTACGCTGAATTGGTGGGTTGCGAGGTGGGCAGAGACCAGCTGTACTCTGCCCAGGTGCCAGTACTACCATGGAAGTAGCCTGGTGGGAGCCTAGTTGCTGGAGGGGGAGACCGACTGTCTCCCCTTTGGATACATAGCTGTGCTGCTGGAGGGGGAGACCAATCGTCTCCCCTTTGGCTAAATAGCCGTGTTGCTGGGGGACAGGACCAACTGTCCCTACCCCTTGTAACGCAGCCTGCCGCTGGGGAATGGAGTCTGGGCTCCCAATTCCCTGTATATTCCTCTGCTGCTGGGGGACAGGACCAACTGTCTCTGCCCCCTGTAACTCAGCCTGCCGCTGGGGAATGGAGTCTGGGCTCCCAATTCTCTGCATATCACTCTGCTGCTGGGGGACAGGACCAACTGTCTCTGCCCCCTGTAACTCAGCCTGCCGCTGGGGAATGGAGTCTGGGCTCCCAATTCCCTGCAGGACCGGTGGAGAGACCTCGGTCCCATCTCCACCGGTCACCTGGGGTCCTTCCCAGTAAATCTCCACAATATCTTCCCAGCTGGATGGGTCTGGATCTGGGTTTTTCACCTTGCTGTCCTGCTGAGCCTTCCCAATGGAGTGGAAGAGATCTCGGTAGTCCTGCTCCAGTTCCCACTCCAGGGCTGCTAAGTGAGCCAGGTCTGGCTCTACTTCATGGGGGTCAGCCCAGTCATGCCTAGCCTCCCTCTCATAGAAAATGTCCTGAAGTCTGGTCTGCGCAGGGCTCCCAAAGTCAGGCTCTGCAAAGGACTCCCATAACAAGCCAGGACCATCAAACTCCTCTCCCTCTGGTTTGTCATGCTCAGCTGTCCAGGGTATATACTGTGCCATATACCACCAGAGCGCCTGGTAGGCATCCTCCAGCCATAGCTCCTGCCATACCCGGTGCTCTAGTTCCTTCACCCATTCCTCCAGGGGCTGCTCACCCAGGAAGGGCATCCGCAGGGCCACTTGCTTCTGCAACCGCTGCTCTTCACTGGGGAGACTCTTACCCTGCTGGTATTGTACATTATCCAGGGCCTGGTACCAGATGCCTTTCCTTAATGCATCCCGGCCATCCAGGTCCTCCTCCTCCTCATATAACACCGCTGGTTCCATTCTGTTGCTTTTAGGGTCGCTGTACTGGGACATGCGTTGCCCCCAACTTGTAAATCCACGGAATGGTGTCTCCTGTAGCTGTCCTTCTGGCTGTAGGATCAATCCCGTCGCTTGCCACCAATTGTTACGGTATAACCCTGGCATAAAAGGGCAGAAGCACAGGCAGCATACAGTAAATTTCCCCACTCCCTCCCCCCAAACATGAGTCAAAGCTCCATGGTGAGGGTCCAACAGATATCAGCAGAAATGACTAGTTTATTTGAAAGCAGCACACATATTTATACACCCTGGCTTCAGGTTACAGAGGGCATTGGTTAAACAGTAAAGCAAACATATGAACAATGCATCAAACCTCTAACAATTGTCTATTCACATGTAAAACAAATTAACATATTAAGTTCATTAACTGGGAAAGTAAGTTTACTCAGACAATCTGATGTTGGGCAGTCTAGTTAACATAATTACACAAAACACAATCAGTTTACCCAGACAGACTCCTGAGACACAATCAGATCTTAAACATACATAGAATACATCTTATTACAGAATATAAGAACAGTTCTTATTAGCTATAAAGTCTTTTATGCCCACTTTGCTTATAGAGTGACAATTGCTCCCACAAGGGGCACTCACACCCTGTACCCATCCTGTATTTATGGATACAGGGTGACATAGACATAAGACAGAGTTATGGAAGTACATGGGGTGTCCAGCATATAAAATTCCATATTAATATGCAGTCTCTGGGTATCCTTAAGCCCATGTACCTCCAGCCCAAAGAATGTTCCATAACAGGCCCTCCAAGGCACAGTGGCGAGATTGGTCTCGTCACATAGGCCATGTCGGCGCCTCTGTTTTTTCCTTTTTCAGTTATCTAACATCATAGGAAGACCATCCTACAACCGAGAGCTGCCACAGATATAGATATAGTGCTTATAGAGTTGTATATCCATTTTCTCCTTTTCCTTTCACACTACTATTTTTGTCATTTGTGTTTGGAGGCGCCCCCTAAGGGTGTGGGTTTTGTTGGGTTATACCACACTCTCAACATCAATAGCTCTTGTGAGCTGCTGGTGCAATGCTGAATACGGAGAGTGTATTGATCTGTCGGACCTGATCCGCACTGTTGGATCAGGTCCGACAGACATTTCATAAATAGGCCTCCTAATCTCAATTATGAAATAAATGCTTTGGGTTTCATGTCCCTTTAAGACTACAGTGTATTCAAATATTTCCCTCTTTAAAGTTAACAACTTGTTATAGGTATAAGTATTTCAAACAAAGGGAAATGTTTATTTTATTTTTTCAAAGGTCATTTTTCAATTGTCAAACGACTGCTCTGCCTGATCATTTCAGTACGTATATTTCTATGAAGTACTATTTATCTGTATGCTTGCCTCTGTATGTCATCAGTGCACATGCACTATTATACCAGTGACATCACAAAGAGTGATAACCTTGTGCATTCAATTCGTTAGCAGATAGTGCTTTGAAGAAAGGTGGATTACTTATATTTATGTTTTTTGTTTATATGTATACTAGTACTAAAGTCCATGTGCACAGGCCATTTTCTGCAGGGCAGCGGTTCCACCCGTCCGCATTCCCATTGCCCATGCCCCGCCATGCCCTCTCCCGTCCGGTTACGCCCCACCACGCCCGCATCCGTCCGATCACGTCCCCACCACTGCCGCTCCTATTCAGCCACGCCCCCTGTCACACCCACTCCCACCCACCCTCTCTGCTGTCTGATCCTCAGTTACGGTGTCAACGGCCAGGTATGTTTGTTTTCGCACAGTCTCTTCTGTGCATGACAGATATGGACAAACATACCTGGCCTTTTATTATATAGGATTGTGATGGGTAATGATCACATCAGACCAGTGTCACAAATATTTTAAATGTGACTGAAATAGGTTGGCATGCCAATTCTACTATGCTGTGCTTCACATGTGCTGCAGTTGTGCAAATGTTTTGGCTGTAGCCTTTCCTAAAAATACTTATTTCGCTCCACCCACTGAAAAGTGGCATTTATCATGCTATTTACTCAAAAAATATTGAGCCAATTTACATCAAATTTTCGTGTTTTTTTGTGATTGAGAAACAAAACAAAACAGAGCCATGGCCCTTCCTCAGGTGTGAGTGGATAATTTAAAAAAAATATATATATTTTCCAATGACCTATTATCAGATTTACCTCTTTCTGGTATTCTTTTTTGGAAACTAAGCTTAATTCCCTGAGCACATACTGAGGTGTCTTGAACACTACATAGCAGCAATATAGTGCTCACGATACATGTGCGCTCCTGATCCCACCTCCATATGCTGTCATGGAAAGGAACTATTTTTCCACAAAGGATACCAAAAGAATTAAAGGGACACTGAACACAATTTTTTTTCTATCATGGTTCAAATAGAGCATGCAATTTTAAGCAACTTTCTAATTTACTCCTATTATCAAATTATTTTCATTCTCTTGGTATCTTTATTTGAAATGCAAGAATGTAAGTTTAGATGCCGGCCCATTTTTGGTGAACACACTGTGTTGTTCTTGCTGATTGGTGGGTAAATTCATCCAGCAATAAACAAGTGCTTTCCATTGTTCTGAACCAAAAAAAATAGCTTAGATACCTTCTTTTTCAAATAAAGAAAGCAAGAGAATGAAGAAAAATTGATAATAGGAGTAAATTAGAAAGTTGTTTAAAATTGCATGCTCTATCTGAATCATGAAAGAAAACATTTGGGTTCAGTGTCCTTTTAAGTAAATTTGATGGTTGTTAAAATTATACTATCTGAATTATACATTTTTAATTTTGACTTTCAAGTTCCTTTAAAGTCTCAGTAACTACACCAGTTTAAATCACATTAATGTATAACTTATGTTCCTGATAAAAAAGAGCTTCTCTGGCAGAGTGGTAAATTTACTTTTCCTAATTGACTACTGTCGTCGTGACAATTGTCTAAGCTGAGTTCAGCAGTGAGTTAGAGAGGATTTTATAAATGTTTGGGATTTGCAAAAATCCCCATAATTTATGCTTACCTGATAATTTTCTTTTCTTCTGACGGGAAGAGACCACAGCTGCATTCATTACTTTTGGGAAATACAGAACCTGGCCACCAGGATGAGGCAAAGACACCCCAGCCAAAGGCTTAAATACCTCCCCCACTCCCCCACTCCCCTCATCCCCCAATCATTCTGCCAAGGGAACAAGGAACAGTAGGAGAAATATCAGGGGGAAAAAAGGTGCCAGAAGAACAAAAAATTACAGCCGCCTCATAGATAAAAACACAGACGGGAGCTGTGGACTCTTCCCGTCAGAAGAAAAGAAAATTATCAGGTAAACATAATTTATTTTTTTCTTCTTAAATGGGAAGAGTCCACAACTGCATTCATTACTTTTGGGAAAACAATACCCAAGCTGAATGCACTGAATGCAAACAATGGGTGGGTACAAAAGGCGGCCCCTTTGAATGGCACCACAGCATGAAATTACCTGACATCCTATAAAAATATAGACGACACAGGTAAAAACCCAAAGCCCAGGTAACTTCACATTAGTTACACTGCCAGCAAAGCCGAACTAGAGACCACTCAGTCCCAGAGTCCGTTGAGCACAAACAGCCTCCGAGGAGTCAGCCCCGTGGGTCACAACTCCCATGAAGGTACCCGGCCGAAAGACAAGGACCCTATCTGCCCCCAAAAAGGAAAACAGATTCCCAGGAGAAATCCAAAGGATAATTCCACACAGCTCAACAAACATAGAACAACCCCTGGTTCTCTTACGATAGTAGCGCCCAGGGAGATGAACTCAGTAAAAAACACAAGGGAAACACGTCCAAAAAAGGACTTGAGGGACACCCTCATATCCCTGACCCAGTACCATACCATAAGGTACTCCAGAAAAACATGAGTTTCCGGTTGCCTCGTATCAGATTGAAACCTGCAGGCTAGGCAAGAAGAGACAGCAGAAATAGGATACCTATCCCAGCAGTTCCAAGAGCTCTCCAAGAGAACACCAAACTGTCTGAACAGTAACTCTCAATTATCAGCTTCCAGATAAGAAAGCTGACTCAACCATTGTGAAACCCAAACCCCCGAAAAGGCGTTTTAAAGGCTGCTAGCACACATTCAAAGTGCAAATAGCTGTAGCTGTTTTTAAACTGCAAACCTTCCAAAGGCTCAACAACAGCGTCCCCTCCCAGCACCAGACACCAGTAGAAAAGAGTAGGACATCAAAAGTCCTCCCAACGAAGGGGAGGACCGACTCTGGAAGAAGAAAAATGGTCAACAAAGCATAGATTAACCGATCCCTGACCTTCCCTCCAGGGTAATGGTCCCATCCCAAAGGCTAGTCAAAGACTGAAGACAAGAGTCCCAGACCTCTGGAAGAGAAAAGGATGGGTCAACAAGGAACAAAGCCCCCGGGTAGACCTCTGACCACTACTACAAATGGCATGCTACCGTGAGTCAGGATAGACATCATGCTCGGGTACGAGACTCCCTACAATGCTGTCTTCCCCAAAGAAGAACACTTCCCAAGGGAAGACGGCTCTCAGACCCCCAGCATCTATATATCAGAATCCAAAATTTAGCAGGAGCCCCAACATGGTTCAAATCCCCAGCCTCCCGCTGCAGGAACGATGGAACCAGTTACTACTCCACATCTCCCCTTCCAGGTTTCTGAAAAACCCTTACAAGGCAAGAAAAACAAGGACCCACAGGTCATTATAGTAATAGTTGTTATTATTACCCAATTTAATGTTACTCATTTTATCGACCTCGGAAGGATGAAGGGCTGAGTCGGCCCTGCCAGGATCTGAACCTGTGACCTTGGATCTTTTAAACAGGCGTTTTTGTAGTCAGGGCATTTACCAACTGAGCTACCTCACCGGCCCACAGATATTAAGGTAACTCCAAACCAGGAGAACCCATTCCCCGCTCTAGAAGCAAAGGGAACTAAAGCAAGGGAACCACCCTACCATAGAGGCGGGACTCCTCAGCCATATAACAAACCCAGCTGAGACACCTGGAGTCTACAAGGAACATCAAATGCACCAGAAGAGCAGTAGGGACCCATCAGAGAGACCTAGAACCTAAGCCACAGGCAGATAGGCATCTCCCATGAGAAACAGAGCCCCATCCCCCTCTGAGAGAGGCACGTGGAACCACAAACACCTAAGGTGAGACTGAACCGTCCACACCCATTCAGGAATAGATATGGACCTAGGCCAGAGTAATCAAAAAATGGAATCGATCGAAAGATCTAACGTCCTGAGTAACCCTAAGCTGCCTCCTATGATTAGGAGTGCTCCATCTCAAGTTTGTAGACTTGGCGATCTAGCAACAGCCTCAAACCCCAGAGTCTGAAAGAGCTCCTGAACAGTTTATGAATTCAGCACACAGTGCAATTGGATTGCAAGGAAAATCTCATAGACAAGCGTTAACACGTGTTATACACCCTGGTAAGGTAGCAACCAACACCCGAAGGTGAATGAGAACCCTGGACCTTGCTTGCCATCCCAGAGAATTAGACCCTCCACAAAGCCCCTAACGGAACATCGAGGATAAATGGTCAACTACCTGACCCCAGAAGGGCGACCGTCTGTAACCGGCCTCGACTCTTCACTGTTAAGCGCCAAGGCTAGATTTGCAACGAGGACTCAGATAACACCCGAATGTCGAAAACCATGGTCAGACCAAGGGTATAATATGGAAGAGACAACAGCCAGAGATCCTTGTAGGATCGATCCTCCAAAAAAAACCTTAAACAGGGTAAAAGCTGGAAGCCTCACAGCTCCCACAGAAGGCAGGGAACCCCTGCACTCCACTTCTTAGAGTAACGCAACTCTGAGCAGAGAAAGGACATGCCCATGCTTCCAGACCAGATGATCCACCCAAGGCAGGAAGGAAGGAGACTTCGCCACTGCAAGAAAATGCTCAATAGGCTAAAGAGTCAGCATCCGTATGGCCTCAAGTGAAGATGCAAATCGTTCTCCACTCGGAAAACCAGACCACATAGGTCACTCACATCTCCCAACTCCAAAGGAATGGAAACTATGGTTCTGAGTCCCCAGGGACCTGAAAGAACCATGATGACGTCTGACGGCGAGTAGCCCGAAAAAGCCAACCTTAGATCGGCACTCACAACCCTCCATTCAGGGGGGTTGTATCTAAACAGTAGGCCTCATATTTTGATAGGATCCAAGCCCAGAGTCCATAGCAATAGGCCAAGGGACATTCAGAATCTGACAGGATTAAATCAGCACCACAAGGGTGACATGAACCCAGGTAACAATCGAAAGGCGTCCGACCAGTACCTGCCTGGTATAAGGACACTCCAGAACTGCCCAAGGTCCAAGAAAATTTTACCCGAAGAATCGATAAATAAACTAGAAAACATAATTCTATTATTCAAAGTGCACAACTTCCAAGGAAGTGCCCATGCGACCACAAAATCGCAAGTATCGGTTCCAGAGAAGAACGTTCTCAAAAACGAAAATCTGACAGACATGAGCTTAAGAAAAACAAATTAAACACATCCATCCGGATCAAAATTAAAAGAAAGGCAGAACCCATCGGGTGAATGCCCAAGGTGAATGAGAATGCTAACAGGACCAGCCTATCAGAGGCCCCATTCACCCTAGCTCAGAACTGGAACTTATTTATCTAGGTAGCGGAGTTGTGGAGATGGTTAATTCCAGTGTTAAATATACATTGGCGCACACATTGTACCCCCATTACAGCTTAATAGCTGTCTTCAGCATCATGTTATGACAATGCTAGTTCAAGACTAATGTTCATAAAAAGGTGTTCCCTCAGGCACGCTGACAGTCTGTAATTAGCAGTATCTAATGGGTATTTAGGTGGCACACAAAATTATCTTTTGTTCATTCTATAGAAAGAATAAACACAAATATTTATGTACTGCAGGTAAGGTTTTTTTATGCAGGGTATTTTTGATCGATTGTGGGTATTATTTACTAACTTTTTTTAATACTTATCGGCTAGATTACGAGTTTTGTGTTATGAGCTGCTCGGTACTAACTTGCAAGTTATTTCCACCGCTCACCTCCCTAAAGCGCTGCTATTACAGGTTTGCAAAAACCCATTGAGCTCCATAACTGCTTTGAGCTGGTTTTACATGCTTGTGCATGATTTCCCCATAGACATCAATGGGGAGAGCCGGCTAAAAAAAGCCTAACACCTGCAATAAAGGAGCATAAAGCTCCATAACGCAGCCCCATTGATTCCTATGGGGAAAGAAAATTTATGTTTACACCTAACACCCTAACATAAACCCCAAGTCTAAACACCCCTAATCTGCTGCCCCCGACATCGCCGAAACCTATATTATACTTATTAACCCCTAATCTGCTGTCCCTAACATTGCCGCCACTTACCTACATTTATTAACCCCTAATCTGCCGCCCCAATGTCGCCACCACCTACCTACACTTATTAACCCCTTATCTGCCGCCCCCAATGTCATCGCTACCTACATTACACTTATTAACCCCTGATCTTCCACCCCCAACGTCGCCGCCACTATACAAAAGTTATTAACAGATACATGTGAGATGTTTATCCCAATCTTATTTGAACTATGTAAGTATATTTAGCAGACAGAAGTTTTCATTTAAATTTAAAGGCATATTTAACAGGCATTTTTTTGCAGCATAAATATAAGTCAATATTATTGTGAGATGTTAATCCCAATTTTATTTGAACTATGTAAGTATATTTAGCAGATAGAAGTATATTTGTTTTTGCAGTTCAAATATAAGCCAATATTATTGCGAGATGTTTATCCCAATCTTATTAGAAGCTATCGGCTAGATTTGGAGTTTGGCGGTAGATGGGTTGCTAACGCTACGCGTGGTTTATGTCTAACGCACGGCATTGTTTGACTCCGGTATTTAGAGTTCAAAAAAGACCATCTAACGATGCTCCTAACGCGTGTATTTCACACGCGGAATCCTGCCCGCGTTAGACAGTCTCCCATAGAGATCAATGGAAAAGCAAAATAAATAGCTTTTTTCACCTAACACTCGATCTCGCGAGAAATACGCACAGCTCGGTCATATGACGCATACCACATCATGCACAACAATAACACGCCGCAAATGTCACAACAACAATCACTCAACAAAGCACACAAGCATTACACATTCACAAGCGGGGGGATTTGTAATAAAATTTAATACAGGGAATACGCATATACTTTAAGATGCGGAAATACGCTAAATAACAACAAGGAAAAAAAATATATACATACACTAGCAAAATAATCGCATTCAATATCACTATATATTAGGACAAACATACATATACAACACTTCACTAATAACACACCATCGCAAATTCACATTTAAACAGAATACTATTGGTCAATGTTATAGAAAACGAGCACTATGACATCATTGCATTCTACACATTCCACAAATACTAACTCCAAATGAGCATGCGCAAATTCACACAACTAATACACATTGCACTAATATTAATTGCTAATAAAGCACACCTGAACACAATTTACAACGGAAATTGGTACATCATTAAACATTTACACAGGGTATATAAGCACCACACAAGCATGGCTTCTTTGACTGTGTTGCTGGTGGGTCTTTGGAGATTGGAGGTTTAAGATTAGAGAGTTTGTGCATTATTGTGAGTGAGTTAGTGTTAGTGTGAGAGAGTCAGTTATTAGTGTTATCGTGAGTGAGTTAGTGGGAGTGGGAGAGAGTCAGTTAGTGGGAGTGTGAGTGAGTTAGTGGTAGTGGGAGTTGTTAGTGAAAGTTAGTGGTAGTGGGAGCGTGAGTTAGTGCTAGTGTGAGTTATTGAGAGTTAGTGGGAGTGTGAGTTAGTGAGAATTAGTAGTAGTGTGAGTTAGTGAGAATTAGTAGTAGTGTGAGTTAGTGAGAATTAGTAGTAGTGTGAGTTAGCGAGCGAGTGCTTTTTCTGTACACTTAACACATTTACACGCAAACACATTCAATACATATATACACTTATCAATAATACTACATACACTCCATACCCCATACCCCCTCATACTACACTCCATACCCCATTCCCTGTAGTCCCATTCCCTTTCATCCCATTTACTCTTATCCCATACCCCATCCCCATCCCATACCCATCCCCTAGTTACATTTAGTTTACATATCCTCCTTTTAGTCTTCTTCTTCTTTTTGTTTATTTAAATACTCCTTACCCTCTTTGTTTTTTTAGATCCCTCTCACACTTTCAGCACTTATTTTGTCTTTTTAGTTCTTTATTTTGACCCCCTTTCATTTCATCACACTCACTTTTTGTTTGATTATTTGGGGTTTAGTTTAGGGAACAGATGGAGGGCAGGCAGGGGAGAGGTAGAGGGGGGAGGAGAGGGAGGGGGAGAGGACCGGGGACGGAGGGGGGGCAGGAAGGGGGGCAGGAAGCGGGGGTGGAAGCGGTGGGTGGACCCAGCCACTTGGTTCAAGATGAACAAGTGGCTGGGCCCAGTGGCGGACAGAGTAGGGCTTCACAGTCCGGGAAACAGAGGGCATCGTCACAGGGGAAGGCCAAGGCGACTAGGGAGGTGAGGTTTTCGATGGAGGAGAAGGAGGCCCTCGTAGAGTCCTATATGGCCAGGTATAGGAGGCTGCAGCACCAGAAAACCACCCCAACTGAGAAGAGGAAGCTCTGGCATGAGATAAGGAATGCAGTCAATGCAGTGGGTGGCCGGAACAGAGATATGGACTCTATAAAACATCGCTACCGGGACTGTAAGATGGATCTCAAGAAAAAGTTAAGCCTGGAGGCCCGACATTCCGCAGGAACCGGTAGCGGCCCTGCCCTGGAAATGGAGTACTGCCGATGGGAGGAAATGTTGCGGCCCAGCATCTCCGAGGTGGATGTAGTCGGTATCGGAGTAATTGATACCGGGAACCTGCCACTCTCATCTGACGGTAAGCTCATTTAAGAATAAATTCACATACAAATGTATTTCAAGGGACACTATACGCAAACCTTTACTTTCATGATTAAGGTAGCGAATACAATTTGACAAAACATTCAAATGTACTTATATTACCTAATTTGAATCATTCTTGAGATATATTTTAATGAAGAAATAGCCATGCACACGGTGAACCAATCACAGGAGGCAGCTATATTCAGCTAACAATCAGCATCTTCTAAGCATATTTAGATATGCTTTTCAGCAAAGAATATCCAGAGAATGAAGCTAATTAGATAAGAAAAGTACATTAGAAAGTTGATTATAAATGTATGCTTCTAAATCATGAAAGATAAAACATTGGGTTTCATGTCCCTTTAAGGATCAGATTAATGCTATAACGTTATTTACACGCATTCACAATTACTTTGTGGTTACATCAGTATCTAGGCTATAGGTTAGGTGTGCATTTAAACAGACTGAAAACAAACGCTAAAACATTCAGATTTAACAGAGATATCACAAACACGGTTTAGAAAATGCGGAAATCGTATTGATTGTTAGATTTCAAAGTGGATTAATGATTCTGCATTTGTAATTGTATCGTAAGCTAAGTCATTTAAAGCTTGATTTGGAAATATGCTAATATATACATTTTTTATTTGTTCAAATATACAGAGTCTGGGGAGTAGGCAGCACAACAAATACAGCCTCCTCCATCTCCCCGGGATGAGAGTGGTGGGGTGGAATTTCCACTTCGGAGGGAAGAGGCCCCCCGTGACGAAGAGGGCACGGAAGCAGATGAAGAGGCCCCGGAAGCAGAGGAGGAGCCCGCGGAACCAGAGGCCCCTCAAGGACCCGCACCCCGCCATGCACGGGCACCCCGCCGTGCACGGGTACCCCGCCAAGCACAACAAGAGGAAATAGCGGAGGTGCGGGTTCTACTAGACTACATAGACCAGATGCGTAACTCCCGGATACAAAATATAGAAGGCCGAACTCAAATTCTTGAAGGACAAAACCAAATAATTGAAGGCCAAAACCAAATAATAAACATACTTAATAGAATAGAATAAGGGCAAAACAGAATCATTAATCTACACCAAGAGATGTTTAATTTTTTCCGGGAGGCGCATGCTGGTCTGCCTCCTGGTCCGCCTCCTGCTGCTGGGCCTCCTGCTGCTGGGCCTCCTGCTGCTGGGCCATCTTCTCCTGCCGGGCCATCTTCTCCTGCCGGGCCATCTTCTCCTGCCGGGCCATCTTCTCCTGCCGGGACATCTCCTCCTGCCGAGCCATCTCCTCCTCCTCAGCCATCTTCTCCTCCTCAGCCATCTTCTCCTCCTCAGCCATCTTCTCCTCCTCACCTTGGTCGTCCCAGTACTCTTCCTTCCACTCTTCCCACAACATCTCCAAGGAGAACTCGTCAGAGTCGGCAGTTGCCCCTCCCAGAGCCTCAGCCCCGTGGGAAGAGGGGAAGGAAGAGGAAGTAAGTATTTGTTTTCATGTTTAATGTTTTTTTTATTTAATGTGTAATGGATAGGTATGTGATGATGTGGTTTTCATACACTTGTGGACCACACTCTGTATATAATCTACTTCTATGGGACCAGGTCCATGGAGGCAGATTGTTTGCAGAGTGTGGGTTATAAGTGTGTGAAAACCACATCATCACATACCTATCCTTGTTCATGATATTGATTGGTTTCGGTGATGTGATGTCCAAACTGTTTCCCGAATCGAAAACAAAATTACCTTTACAATTATCCATGATGGCATATTACTGTTTGAATGCCAATAACACAGCTTAAAGGGACAGTCAGAAAATTATTGATTACAAAGAAAACACTGTATTACGCATTATCAAGTTGGAAACAACAAAACATGGAGAAATACGTGTGACTTATGTGCTTACCCTTGTATCTATGACTATGAAAAATGACCACTTATTTGTTGTTCTGACATAACAACATTTTAGATATCAATGATCAATACATGGTAAATAATATGCTGTATGAGCACAAGGTTTAACATATACAAATGCTATCCAAATGCCCTCTAGTGGTCAAATTGTATAATGATTACATGCACTCTTCAAGCTCTAAGAAATGAGCACACGAACCTCATAGGTTTAGATAGCAAATTAAAATAAACACAGACAAATTATTAATTGGTGAGAAACCTTTGATATCATTGATATTACAAAATTGACTTTTAGAATAATGCAAAACATTATTTGTTTTCTAAACTGTCCCTTTAACAAAATTACATATGCTAACATATATTTGAAGATTGTTGGTATATCTACATGTACTTGTTCAAACAATAAATATTGAAATCAGATTTATATTGACGTGTTAAATAAAGTCTTTTTTCTTAAAGAGACATTATTGTGTTCATTTATTTTCAGAAAGACATTTGTTTTTACAATGAATATGGTTTAAAGTCCTTTTAGGAGTGGGGGGTGAAAATATGCTAACAATAATATATTTGGAGATTAACCAATGTGGAACTCATACATGATACAAAAATAAACATTTGCATTAAAGGGACAGTTTACTCAAAAAATTTCTCCCCTTTAATTTGTTCCCAATGATCCACTTTACCTGCTGGAGTGTATTAAATTGTTTACAAGTAGCTCCTTTACCCTTATATTGGCATTTGAAATTGTTAATTTAGCATGTGGTATCCCCACCTATTCTGAAAGTTTGTGGCCGCGCGTACCAGCTATAGATAAGCTTTGTAAACACAGCCAGCAGAAGAAATTACACTCCCAGTGTGATAAAGCAGAGATAAGGTAATAAAATGTTGATTTTCCATTGTTCTCTCAAAGTATTGGTGATTGTTTTAAGGACAGATATAAGATAAAGAAGCAGGTATATGTGCACAATGTGATACAGTAATGAGATCTGATTATACCTACAAGCTCAACCTATTTTATTAGGCTGTGGCTTCAAAACACAAAATCAGAGCTTTAATATACACAAATAAACCTTAAAAAAATAATTTTCATACATTTTTTATGCTGCAGTTGGTAAAAAAAGCAATTGTAAACACATTAAGGGAAAAAATATTTTACAGTATACTGTCCCTTTAAAGCGACAGTATATACTGTATGTAATAGGCACTACTAGAAACAACAAGATTAACATATACTGATATCAATATTACAAAGCTTTAAACACTTTCAAAGAAAATAGGGTTATCTCTATTGAAAATATAGATGAACCCCCATTACAACCGTAAAACAAGACAATACCCCATCATTAACATATGAAAAGACCCTTTACACAAACAGGAGAAAGCTGGAGATGGTACTCACATGAAACTCAGAGGCTTGGCGAGGAGTCTGAAAATTACTTACATTTTCTTTGAACAGAAGCAAAATGAAACGTGTATTTGTTAAACAATGGACTATCTAACTAGAGACAAAATAAAAAGTTTTGATTTATAATGTGAGTGTCTAATGAACCTTTAATAGAATATATGACGAAATTACATTTAGAAGAAGTCGGCATCATATATTTAGCATATGATAAAGATAAATGCATATTGATTACTTGATTCTAACACAATAGCGCATATTTATGAATTAGATATCTTTAACATTAAACACAACAGTCATTTTACATAAAAAGGAACATATTGCTGACAAACATATTAAACAACATGGACTATAGAGATTTGCACTTGCCTCGAAATATCTTATGCATGAAAACATTTTGCTTTCGTTCGTTTATTCAACCAGACATCCAGCAAAAGAGAATGTGGTGGTCTTTATCAGCTATGGTTCAACAATGTAACATGATGCAAACAATCCATATTCGCAATGTTTTTAAACTTGGCTTCATTCACAAACGTGTTTAACGTGCACAAACAAATATTGCGGGACTACGTAATACAATCAGATGTTTTTTTACCTTTGCATGTGACGTCTTAATTAACATGGCGCTTCCTTGATCACGTAAGAACGCAATCCAATAAAAGGCACATTCCTGATCACGTAAGAACGCAAACAAAAAAAAAGGCGCATCCTTGATCGCGTCAAAACGCCATCCAATAAAAGATGCATCCTTGATCGCGTAAAAACGTCAGTCAATACAAGGAATCATTGGACAGCCTGGCAGGTGACGTCTTAAGCAACATGGCGCATCCGCGATCGCAGAAAAACCGCAGCCAATACAAGGACTCAGTTGACAGCTTGGCATATCACTAAGAAACGTATTTATATTTTTGAAACTAGTTTGTGTCTAGATTGATATCTAGGAATGTCACGAAATCATGATTCATCTTTTCGGACTTGACTGTCCCTTTAACTATAGCTATGGTGTATATCTTTAACATTTAAAAGATACACATGAGAAATACATATGCCATTGATGTTTTAAGATATGTTTAGATTGTTTGGGAATAGCAATAATAACACATGTATTGATCAAACGGGTCATTTATTCAAGTTGAAATATGGTCAGACTACCTATAGCCATATATGGGAGGAGAAGTATTTTTTAAAAATATTTTGAAAAACATATTCCTCATATAAAATATGCGCATTACACACAGAGATTGATTTGGTTACACTTTTACAATAAGATAGAATAGAAAATGAAATACATGTGCTGTCAACATTACAATAAGATTGTTTATTATTAAGATTATATGTCCTTGTTCATGTAAAAAGGACAAAAACGCTTTAGAAATGGAAATACATTCATTAACAATTGTGCTCACCATCACTTAAAGGGACATGCTTTTTATTTATAAAAAGAGGATACACAGAGACAATACTATTTCAATAAAATGAACACTTTACAGGGATTATATCATTGTATCAATCCTCAGATCATTTGTTAAAGGTGCATCAATTCATGCAGAGTTTATAAATACACACATGGATGTGAAATTTGAAATATACATATATAACAATCTTTATATACATATATAAAACAATTACTATGCTAATCATAATCATGCAATGATAAAGATTTTAGATAACAATATAAAGACAAAAATAAAAATTACATTGGAGATGTTAATCTTAAAGTCATTTAGAATTGTATTACATATATTATTCAGGAAACAACATTATTTTGGGTATGTCCCTTTAAGGATCAATCAGATAAAATAGAGATTTCAATCAATGACATGAATAAGGAGGACAAAGAATCGTGCAATTACATGTCTTTTATTAGTATGTCAGAAAACAACAACGTTTATAAATAATATTGTAAAGATCTGGAAAATGGAGACATATGACAAGGTAACAGAGTGCATCACAGTCCATGAAGAGAGTTGCCAAGGGCCACCATAGCCCCATTGTAGATATATGACAAGGTAACAGAGTGCATCACAGTCCATGAAGAGAGTTGCCAAGGGCCACCATAGCCCCATTGTAGATATATGACAAGGTAACAGAGTGCATCACAGTCCATGAAGAGAGTTGCCAAGGGCCACCATAGCCCCATTGTAGATATATGACAAGGTAACAGAGTGCATCACAGTCCATGAAGAGAGTTGCCAAGGGCCACCATAGCCCCATTGTAGATATATGACAAGGTAACAGAGTGCATCACAGTCCATGAAGAGAGTTGCCAAGGGCCAGCATAGCCCCATTTGAGCCATATGATAAGGTAACAGAGTGCATCACAGTCCATGAAGAGAGTTGCCAAGGGCCACCATAGCCCCATTGTAGATATATGACAAGGTAACAGAGTGCATCACAGTCCATGAAGAGAGTTGCCAAGGGCCAGCATAGCCCCATTTGAGCCATATGATAAGGTAACAGAGTGCATCACAGTCCATGAAGAGAGTTGCCAAGGGCCACCATAGCCCCATTGTAGATATATGACAAGGTAACAGAGTGCATCACAGTCCATGAAGAGAGTTGCCAAGGGCCACCATAGCCCCATTGTAGATATATGACAAGGTAACCGAGTGCATCACAGTCCATGAAGAGAGTTGCCAAGGGCCACCATAGCCCCATTGTAGATATATGACAAGGTAACCGAGTGCATCACAGTCCATGAAGAGAGTTGCCAAGGGCCAGCATAGCCCCATTTGAGCCATATGATAAGGTAACAGAGTGCATCACAGTCCATGAAGAGAGTTGCCAAGGGCCACCATAGCCCCATTGTAGATATATGACAAGGTAACAGAGTGCATCACAGTCCATGAAGAGAGTTGCCAAGGGCCAGCATAGCCCCATTTGAGCCATATGATAAGGTAACAGAGTGCATCACAGTCCATGAAGAGAGTTGCCAAGGGCCACCATAGCCCCATTGTAGATATATGACAAGGTAACAGAGCGCATCACAGTCCATGAAGAGAGTTGCCAAGGGCCACCATAGCCCCATTGTAGATATATGACAAGGTAACAGAGTGCATCACAGTCCATGAAGAGAGTTGCCAAGGGCCACCATAGCCCCATTGTAGATATATGACAAGGTAACAGAGTGCATCACAGTCCATGAAGAGAGTTGCCAAGGGCCAGCATAGCCCCATTTGAGCCATATGACAAGGTAAAAGAGTGCAACAGGCACAACAATAAACTTAAAAAAAGGCCAAATGGCAACAATAACAAAAACATCAACATGTGGACGGAGGATTCTTATCTGCGACCTTGGAGCATCTCCAGATCCTCCACTTACTGGTCATCCTCTTCATCGTCCTGTGCATGTCCAGCTCCAGATTCAGGCCTTGAATTTAATAGCATGATTTGACGCAGAGTCAAATCCTGAACCCGGAGCTGGGCCTGCATGGTGTCGTTCATCCCTCTCAGGACAGCTGCGTTCCTCAACACGGCCTGCTCTACTCATGCTATACCTTCTAGCATGAGCCATGCTGAGTCACAGCCTAAAATAAAGAATAAATCAAATATTAAGGATAATTACACAACAGAAGAAAAATAAGCAAAGATACATTGTCATCATAAAGACAAATCATTCTTTGCATCAATTTGTTAAAATTGATTCTTTACACATTAAATATGTTATTCAGACAGACCGAAATCATTAAAGGGACAGTTTACTCAAACATGTTGTCCCCTTTAATTGGTTTTCGATGATCCACTTATACAGCTTGAGTGTATAAAATCTTGTTAAAGGATTTACTTTGTACTTACATTAGCAATTTAAATATTTTAATTATACTGTGGTAGGCACACCTATCCTTAAACATTTTGGCATTGAGGACAAGCTGTGTAAACATATCAACCTGAAGAAATTACATTCCCACTGGGTTAGACAAGAGATAATGTATCAACATTTGTACATAAATTGTTGGATCCAAGTAGTGGTGATTGGTATATGTAGTGATATCAAATTAAAGGGACACTGAACCTAAATATTTAATTGACTGATTCAGATAGAGCATGACATTACAAATATAAAAAAATTACACATATTCTTTAAATGTTTGAATTCTCTAGCTAGATTTGGAATGCAAGAATGTAGGTTTATAGGGCAGGCCATATTTGTTTATCAACTTTGGTTGTCCCTGCTGGTTGATGGATACATTCATCCAACAATAAAGAAATGATGTCCACAATTATTTTCTATTGAAAATTAATTCTAGGCATTTCTTTGTTTCAATAAAGATAGCAAGAGAATGAAGAATAATTCATAAGAGTAGTAAATTATAAATTTGATTAACATTGCATGCTCTATTTGAATCACAATAGAAACAATTTGCCTTCAGTGTACCTTTAAGTATCTTATAATGTGGATTTTGAATGATACTTACAGCTGTGCCTGGGAAGGACAATCCGACACCCAGGACAATGAAGGTTGAGACAGGGGGGAGGGATGGGATTGGATTGGGGAGGGATGGGATTGGGTTGGGGAGGGATGAGCTGCTGCTCCGGGGTAGGCCGTACAGCTGGGGAGTGGTGAGTTGGGGTCTGGGCAGCTGTACGGCCCATAATACGGGGAGAGCGGCGAAGGGGGACGAAGGGCCGTTTTTTGGGAGGGACATGAAAGGACAAATGGGAAGGGCCAGCAGGGGTGTGGGCCTGGGCAGGGGTCTGGGCCTGGGCAGGAGTCTGGGCCTGGGCAGGAGTCTGGGCCTGGGCAGGGTTCTGGGCAGGGGTCTGGGCCTGGGCAGGGGTCTGGGCCTGGGCAGGGGTCTGGGCCTGGGCAGGGGTCTGTGACTGGCCAGGGGACTGGGCAGGGGCAGAAAACAGATGACCAGAGGTGGAGGATCCATCTGAAATAAATAATACAAATATATTAACATCTCATACATCATGAAATCAAATCAACGCATTTAAAATTGATTATGTTTTCAATATACTTAGAAGTGTGTTTGAATTTCTAAACAATTATGAAATGAGGATATGGTATGCATATAGGCACTCAGATGAATATCAATGACTGTCTGTACAATTATAACATTATTATTGTGTTTTGGCCTGGAATATGCATGTGACATAATGATGGCATGAATTATAAAAAACAAAACAAAAAACATCCAAGCATATTTTCATGCTGCCTGATATAGAAAGGGGGCAGTAGTGTATTTGAACAGACAAATAATATTCCTTTTTAAAGTGCAAAAGCTGTAGACTTTGAATGTCTTCAATAAAATGATTTCCAATAAAGCAACTTGTTGGTAACATGATAGATATATTTCACATACCATCAGACTCCAAGGCAGCGTCTTCCTCCTCCATCACACATGTTAAATCAATCTCTGTAAAACATAACATGTTGTGTACACGTTAAGATCAGATATTATAACATATGTTACTGTTGATCAAAGACACACATCAATGTTGCATTAAAGATATACACACCCAAAGTTATGATTTACATCATTTTGATGGAGCATACAAATGACATTAGATTTGTTATTCTCAATGATTCAGATTTTAGATGTATTGTTTGTATTCATTTTAACATCATAAAAGCATAGTACATAGAACATTTAAGATTTCTCATGTGTGTATCACTTGATGACTGTTGTCAAAAATGAACATGGAAACAAACATATGCTATACAATTTCTGAATAACAAAGGTGTAGACTAAGAAAGTTTTAATTATTAATCTTTCAATATTGCAAGAAAATTAATATATAATCAGAGGAGTAAATTATATGTTTGTTTCAAATGTTATGCTTCATCAGAATCATGCTCATAATATTGATTACCAATACACCTTCAATGACATATAAATGAGTCAATGGACTTACCAGGAGACCGCAAAGGCGGCTCTGTGTCAGTGCTGGATTCCTCTGGGCTCCCCACACCAACTCTCTCTATGAATGATATAGATATATATTAGTGAACACATTTGGGATAGCACTAAATCACATCTGTAGCGAATTTTAAGAATAATCAACTTGAAAATGTGAAGAATAGAGCAGTCATTAAACAAAAAAATGCTTGATTCAATCAAGGGGATTCTGTTAAAAATGATGTATTGAACATATGTTTAATTTCTGACTATATTAGACATCAAACTCATCTCATACGATGCTATTGCATATCTAAATATACCCATTGATCAATGTTCTTAAAAGAATACACACAAACCACATTTTGAATAACAGCTGTTGACAAATATAAACAAAGACATGTGGCACATCGAGCCATTTGTGCAATGTACAGTAATAT
This sequence comes from Bombina bombina, assembly GCF_027579735.1. Classification (NCBI taxonomy): domain Eukaryota; kingdom Metazoa; phylum Chordata; class Amphibia; order Anura; family Bombinatoridae; genus Bombina; species Bombina bombina. The sequence continues at coordinate 1,080,433,521 of NC_069504.1, forward strand.
TGTTTAGGACACAACACATATTGATCACAATACAAAACCAAATTGATTAGTACAAATATGTAATCATGGTGCTGTTAGAGTATGCTGATATCTATAAAGTAACTCCAACAGTGAATATGTGAATTATATATCAATATTGTCTAATCCAAAGAATGTAAAGATGAATGAATCTATTGTTTATTAAAGGGACACTGACATGATTTATTTCAATCATTGATTTCACTGTTCAAACTGTTCCAAATGATTTAACATTGACTCCTATTATAATTTGAATGTTGCTACATTTTAATCTTAAAGGCAGATAAGCAATATTGGATTCAATAAATATTGTTTGTTGAAGGTATCCACCAATCATCAATCAAAACCCAGGTTGGTCAACCAAAATTGAGCTGCAGATAAACGTACATTCTTGATTTTAAAATACATTTAGCAATAGAATATTTCACATATGATTATAGTATTATATTTAAATGTTGATTAATATTGCATGCTCTATCTGAATGACAACATTAATAATTTTAGCTCAGTATCCCTTTAATATAAAATTATATTGATTTGACAATGTTGGTGTTAATGAATTCTCTACTCCATATGTTGATGTAATGAATGGGATTGAGCATGCAATTCCAATCTAATATGTTATTTAAGGATATCCTAAGAATTATTTAATTTTCATCTATTAAAGGGACATGAAGCTCTAAATGTGTAATTGTATACTTTTTTAAACTATGTACTACTGTTATCTGAACACATGATTTTAACTTTTGTAAATATGCCAATTTATGCATAGAAAAACAGCCGGATAATACCAGTAATGCATTGTTTAACCTAAACCAAAATCCATTAATTTTTCTAAGAACTAAAACAATAGACTGAACCAATGTAGCTCATAAAATGTTTAAACAAAACAATAAAATCAAGTTTAAAAATAATTCTATGTAAAATTTAGTTGGCATGTCCCTTAAATGACGTGATCAATTTCAAAAATGGAATCTATATTTTTAAAATCTAAACATATGAAAAATTGTGTGTATTTTTAAAAAATGTATACAAATAAGATTAAGCAATACACAAGGGAAGAATATAAATTGGACATTCAAAGAATCTTACATTAAAATTAAGACATCCAGAATAGATGGGATATCTTAAATTCCAAACAAAATCAGAGTAGTCTTACAATGTAATCCTATTTTTTGGTTTTATTTATTCTTATTTGCAAAAAGTTTTAAAATCCATTTTGAAGATACATATAAATATTGAACAATGTGGATTTAGTATGTAATGTTCTGTCCATGTTTCTAAGACAAATGTCAATTAAAATGAGACATACCATACTGTGACAAGCCCTGCCTTGAGGATCCAGCACCAACATCCAGATCTGTAATATATTAAATGAGGATTGGATATCATTAATACAAATCATGCCATGTTTAAAATCTTTACATTATTAGCAAATCAATTAAAAACTATTAATCCTTTGGTAGTCCCATGAGTTAATTGTTTCCTCAATTCTATTCATGATAAATATATCCTGTACTCTTATTTTCAATCAGTTGTGTTGTTTACTGTAGCTTAAATTAATTTTTTGTGTTATTTCAGTCTCATCAATTGATGGGCATATGTTATAATTTATTTGGATTCTTCTTTTTTTATTATGTATAATATTGAAAATAAGAATACTGTATTCTTCACATATATAATAATTCACATTTCATTTTGACCAACATGTGTAAAGCAATGCTACTTACAGCAAACCCATGTTAACGTGTATGCGCAATTCCATTTTCGCGATCATTGCGCAATGATTCCAAGCGGAATTACGCATCCGTCATTTGACCAACATGTATAAAGCAATGCTTCTTACAGCAAACCCATGTTAACGTGTATGCGCAATTCCATTTTCGCGATCATTGCGCAATGATTCCAAGCGGAATTACGCATCCGTCATTTGACCAACATGTATAAAGCAATGCTACTTACAGCAAACCCATGTTAACGTGTATGCGCAATTCCATTTTCGCGATCATTGCGCAATGATTCCAAGTGGAATTACGCATCCGTCATTTGACCAACATGTATAAAGCAATGCTACTTACAGCAAACCCATGTTAACGTGTATGCGCAATTCCATTTTCGCGATCATTGCGCAATGATTCCAAGCGGAATTACGCATCCGTCATTTGACCAACATGTATAAAGAAATGCCACTTACAGCTAACCCATGTTAACGTGTATGCGCAATTCCATTTTCGCTCTGTGACGCATATTCTGTAGAGCGCAAGAAACATCATTCCTATTTCATGTGTCACTAATCTAAAATCAGATATCTAAACATCATATGTAGTGTATGTTGTGAGATCTGTATAGGTTTAGTATCTGACAATATACACATTTTTTAAAAATAAATCAAATATTAAGATATTATATGAAGTTGGATAGTTACCTGGTTCAGATTCTCCATCATCTCCTCCCAGGCCACCGGACGGAGAAGCAGCTGCCCTGGCCCCCGCGTCAGGACTTTCAGATCCCGCAGCTGGGAGGGAAGAAGAGGAGGCCGAGGATGGCGAGGATCTAAATCTTTTGGGGTCCCGGAGATTGAGGAGCTCGCATAAAGTCACCTCATAAGGGAGTAGGTATAGTTTCCGCGGGGCCTTTCTTTGGCCCCCTCTTTTACGGGCTTGTACCCAGTCCCTTATGAGGTTGACTTTTTTTGTTAAGCGCAACCTCATATCTCCGAATCTCCTCATGATTTGATCCTGGCTCCTCTGGACGTCACACACCAATTTAACCGCATTGGTGATAGACTCCCAGAGGGCCTTCTTAACAGGCGCATCTGTCAACCTCCTCTTGTTCCCAAACAGCTGGGGATAAAAGTCCTTGACGGCGTGGACCAGTGCAGCGCTCTCCTCCTTGGTGAACCTGGGAGGTGACATGCCTGCTGGGTTGTAGAATATAATTTCTTTCAAATAATATATACTGCCTGCAGGCATTAGAGAACTGACAAAGATGGCAACGTGTAATGGACTTTTATATGGTGAAGTAAACATGAGATGCACCATGGGACAAGTTATCTGTACATCTGATTGGATAAAAGTTTGAAATATTGTTAGAATGTCTGTGAGACCATCCTGACTCAAGTTGTGTTTGTGTGATGAACTCTGATTGGCCGTTCCTTAATGTTTCATATCTTAGCAACTTCCATACACATACCTCCTGGTGGTGCTGTAACTTCATTTTTCATGTAGACTTATTTGTAACTCATGGGCCTGTCATGCGGATATGTGTGACGCAGATTTAATATCCGTGATCCGTTAAATATTAATGATTAAATTCTCTTTAAAATCTAATACTGTCACATTATTAAATGTTGTAGACATTTCTCGGTTTAATAACGGTCTGTTTCTTTAATACAAATACACATTTAATATTGTATGTCTTTATTGTTTATAAAATCCATTTCTTGACTTATTGTGAAGTATTGATATTGCTCTATTAAATGTATTTATAATGCACATTGATTGTGTGCTATTGCGTGACATTAGACTCTAATGTTTAAAGATGCTAATCTGGTGTTTCAAGATGCGTTCCCCACGCAATATTTCTGAATGTTCAAATTCAGGTTATAATGTCAGTAACTTGGATAATCTGTTTATAAATGTTAAACTACAGGTTTGTTTGTTATTAGTAAATAAACCTCGAGCTTGTATTTGTCTGAAGTGCTCATATATGTTATTGTGCAATGGCGTCTTTATTTTTAAATAGACATTACAAACAAACAATTGTATCAAATGATCTGTAGAGATAGAAAATTGTTTAGACTTTAAAATGTAACTCAATTTATCTTAGTATTTAGATATCCTCAACAGAAGAAATTTAAATGCACATGGTTGAGCCAATCACATAAGGCATCTCTGTGCATCCACCAATCTTCATCTACTGAGCCTATCTCGATATGCTTTTCAAGCAAAGTATGTCAAGATAAGAAGAGAAGTAAATACACTCTTTAAATCTCTTAAAGGGACACTGTAAAAACAAATTTAGCGTTCGTGATTCAGATTCAGCATGAAATGTTAAACAACTTTATAATTTAATCCGATTCTCAAATGTTAAGAATTATCTTGTTATCTTTCTTTGCAAATCAATAATGATATTTTAGATTACGGACAATTGTTTCCAAAAACCTGGGTTGTCCTTGATGATTGTTGGATAAATTAATCCAACCAAAAAAAACAAGTTCTGTCCAGAGTACTGAAGCAAATAAATTATCTATTTAATGCCTTATTTTTAAAGTAATGATAGCAACATCACAAGGAGCATTCATAATATGAGACAATTTTTAAAGTTGCTTAAAATAGAATACTCATTCAGAATGTATAAATCATTAATTTTTTAACTGTCTCCCTTTAAGTATATTTTGAGTTCATGTCCCTTTAAAGAAACATTTCACAATAATGCTTGAAAAATCAGAAACCTAAGCACCTTCCTTTTGCTAAATTAGTATAACATATGAGTAAAGCAAATTTAGATTAACTTCTGGATTGTTTTACACACTGACTGAAATATATATTGTAAAGGAAGTATTTCGGAGTCTTCAGCTTAGAGGGACATTAAGCTATATGTTATGTATGCATTTTGGATAAGATTATAATATTTGAACAACTTAATATGTTTTGGTATTCAATCATTATATTGTAATTATATATTCTTGGATTAAATACATATCTACATAGGCTATTTTGATGCTGATTGTTGGTTGCACATAGATGCCTTATGTAATTGACTAAGATATGTGCATTGATGTATCTTTGTAAAAGTATATTTAAAGACTGAATGTAATTCTATAGTACTTTCTAAATATGTTTAAATTCTTTTATGAATTATTGAAAAATCAATACACAATATACTTTGTGAATGTCCCTTTAAGGACCAAAACATTTGGAATGTTGATTTAACATTGTCAAAATAAACTAAAGGGGAATGAAAATTATATATAAATATGTGATGTCTAACCCAAGAGGTAAGATTTTAAAAACTACATAATATTAATAACTATAGTTAAATGACTCCACTAGAAAATTAAATCGATTAACCTGGCATCCAATAACTAGCTTGTGAAAAATATCAAGTTAAATGACCTAACATTTATAAATGTAAAAATTAAAAGAATTTAGAAAATAATGTTTTGAGATACCTAAGGAAGATACAAGATCTTATAAAATTAATTTTACATTCAACAACACTGTCACTTTAATGTAAGTGAACCACTTCCCCTTCTTAAAAGTGAAAACAAATAATTTATGTCAAATTTTGACTACATATCCGAAATTATTTTAACATCTAAGAATTTCAAAAGAAAAGCATCGATGGATCTCACTCCCCAATTAATTTAAAAAAAGATCGTTTAATGTAATATTCTCTGAATCAGTGGATTATCTAAAATTAATGCATTATTTGATCTTATGCATGTGCTTGTCAAATAGCCAACTACCAGTCATGGGAGTCAAATTGTTTTTTATTGACAGATTATCTGGATATTTATTATAATCTGTTCAAAAGAGTGTATTTAATACTAAAATGTTTATGATTACCATTTAAAAATTAAAAAGTTTCTGAAACAAAAACCAAAAAATATTCCTGGAAGTCATCAGATGACAATCTGAAATAAAAAAAAAATTTTTTAACAAAGTTAATACACACGTTGTCAAATATTCATAAAATACATTTACAATCATCTTGTGTCTATGCTCTAACTTTGTTCAACATTTTTTCAAGATATTTATTAATTAAATTTAAAAAAAAAAACCATACACCATTCTATTGTGTAATAAAAAATAAATTTAAATATCTGAATTTCTAATTCAACATAATAATGTATATCACATTTCAATAATATATATGTATGCTGAACATAAATGTAATATTTCATGTCCATTCAAATACCTCTATATCAACTATAATATGTATTCCTTTTTCTGATTGTGATCCCTAAATATCTAATTATTAACTAAATATGACTAATGTATGTAAGCTACTAATATTCAACATTCTTCCTGTGATTCTTAACTAGCATGCATTGGTACACCAACCTGGATAATGCATGGTCTTTGAAAGTCAATTCAGGGGTAAACAGTTGATCTTCAATAGGTGTCTTATTCATCAGTTCATAAAATAGAGGACTGTGAAATACCATCTAAAAAAGTAAAATCATCTAAGTGTCTGATTGTGATCCCTAAATATCTAATTATGAACTAAATATGACTAATGTCTGTAAGCTACTAATATTCAACATTCTTCCTGTGATTCTTAACTAGCATGCATTGGTACACCAACCTGGATAATGCATGGTCTTTGAAAGTCAATTCAGGGGTAAACAGTTGATCTTCAATAGGTGTCTTATTCATCAGTTCATAAAATAGAGGACTGTGAAATACCATCTAAAAAAGTAAAATCATCTAAGTGTCTGATTGTGATCCCTAAATATCTAATTATGAACTAAATATGACTAATGTATGTAAGCTACTAATATTCAACATTCTTCCTGTGATTCTTAACTAGCATGCATTGGTACACCAACCTGGATAATGCATGGTCTTTGAAAGTCAATTCAGGGGTAAACAGTTGATCTTCAATAGGTGTCTTATTCATCAGTTCATAAAATAGAGGACTGTGAAATACCATCTAAAAAAGTAAAATCATCTAAGTGTCTGATTGTGATCCCTAAATATCTAATTATGAACTAAATATGACTAATGTATGTAAGCTACTAATATTCAAAATTCTTCCTGCGATTCTTAACTAGCATGCATTGGTACACCAACCTGGATAATGCATGGTATTTGAAAGTCAATTCAGGGGTAAACAGTTGATCTTCAATAGGTGTCTTATTCATCAGTTCATAAAATAGAGGACTGTGAAATACCATCTAAAAAAGTAAAATCATCTAAGTATCTGATTGTGATCCCTAAATATCTAATTATGAACTAAATATGACTAATGTATGTAAGCTACTAATATTCAACATTCTTCCTGTGATTCTTAACTAGCATGCATTGGTACACCAACCTGGATAATGCATGGTCTTTGAAAGTCAATTCAGGGGTAAACAGTTGATCTTCAATAGGTGTCTTATTCATCATTTCCAAAATAGAGGACTGTGAAATACCATCTAAAAATTAGAAAATAATCTAAGTGTCTCCAATAGGATGCCTCCACAGCCTTATTCTATCAAATAGTTGGCACTTACCATGTGAACATGTCTTTGTATGGTTTTCAAGGTCAGCAGATTGGAAAGATAATGCCAGACATGATCCCATTGGTATACTTGAATTTCAATTTTGGCTTTTTCCACTGTCAGTCTGGGCAATCTTCACTGTCAGGCTTCTAATTCTTCCCTTTCAGTCTTTAGATTAAGTCAGCTCCCTAATGGCAGAAAAAGTTTATTAAAAATTACTACAAGTGTGTGAATCAGTTCTGTACCCCTCTCCCACCCCCCATTTCAGAATAAATTTCTGTCACTAGCTTACTAAGCGTGTGTAGCATCTTGTGTTATGTTCTATCAAGTGTGAAGAAGAGTCATATTGAGCAGGACGAACCTCTAATGTGTGACATTGAACCATAGTCATGCTAGAGGATAGTTATGCTAGAGGATCCCTTTCTGAGTATTTACATTTTAAGTAATGTGTAAACTAAATACTAGTTTAGAAAATGTATGCCATATGATGTATTTGTGTACAATTCATGCCAGCAACAGTCCATACATTTATACTTACCATCTGATGTCCTCTTTAAAAACCAGGTGGCAAAGACTCACTACAGGACCCAATGCCCAGAGCATCACCTATATTAATAAATGAAACACATTTTTAGCATTTGATGAACAATCCTAACATGTTTGCACAATTCTCTACTTGTCATTTCCCTAGAGTTCACATCTATTGACAACACTCCAGTCTAACTTCTATTATTTACCGTCTAAAGTGGCGGTTGATGATGTCCCGGAATGGCCCCTCTAGAACAGGATCATCCTCCTCATCTCTGAGGAGGATTCGGTGCGCCGGGACGCCCTGCAGCATCCAAGCCCGCTGTGCAATATTATGCAGGACGCTACAGGCTACAACGATCTTAACCACCTTCTTTGGGTTGTACTGGAGGGCTCCTCCTGACCTGTCCAGGCACCTGAACCTCATCTTCAGGAGCCCGAACATCCGTTCAACCACCACCCTGGTTCTCTTATGAGCCCTATTGTAGTGCTCCTCAGACACATCAGTCGGGCTACGCAAGGGGGTAATGAGCCAAGGCCGGCTCATGTACCCAGAATCACCTATAAATTATGAACAGAACATAATTCAAACTGAATCCTCAAAATAGTATTTGGAGTCCAATAAAAAGTTTTGTACACGATAATCCACTAACAAATGTTTATTTTAAAAAAAAATAATCTAGTTCAATATTATTCTCTATCTTCCCATTTCATCTAAGACATGCTACATATGCGTATTTCTCCTAAACCAAACCTTGTGTAAAATGCAAACTACATGGTTACATTGCATTCTCTATCTGAGCATTTAAGGTAAGACATGCTACATATCTGCATTGAACTAAAAGTAGACATTAGCGGAAAGAGACAATGACATGGTTAAATTGCATTAGCTAATATCTTGCCATTTCAGCTAAGACATGCTACATATGCGTATTTCTCCTAAACCAAACTTTGTGTAAAATGCAAACTACATGGGTACATTGCATTCTCTATCTGAGCATTTAAGGTAAGACATGCTAAATATCTGCATTGAACTAAAAGTAGACATTAGCGGAAAGAGACAATGACATGGTTAAATTGCATTAGCTAATATCTTGCCATTTCAACTAAGACATGCTACATATGCATATTTCTCCTAAACCAAACCTTGTGTAAAATGCAAACTACATGGTTACATTGCATTCTCTATCTGAGCATTTAAGGTAAGACATGCTACATATCTGCATTGAACTAAAAGTAGACATTAGCGGAAAGAGACAATGACATGGTTAAATTGCATTAGCTAATATCTTGCCATTTCAGCTAAGACATGCTACATATGCGTATTTATCCTAAACCAAACTTTGTGTAAAATGCAAACTACATGGTTACATTGCATTCTCTATCTGAGCATTTAAGGTAAGACATGCTACATATCTGCATTGAACTAAAACTAGACATTAGCGGGGTAAAAAATAAATGGTTAAATTGCATCCTATAGCTGAACATTACGCTAACATTTTAAAACTACAGTGGCAATTGTCAAACTAATTAACCATGTTGTGCACAAATACTCACCAACGAGATAACCAGGGGGCATTTGTCTTTCCTCAAACGGTCTCCACAGGGACGACAGAGAGAGGATGCGGGCATCATGACTAGCCCCTCCAAAATTCGCACACACATGCATAATCCTCATCCATGCGTCACAAACATACTGCACGTTGAGGCTATGAAAATGTTTGCGATTTCTGAAGGGCAAGTCATCAATTGGAGCACGCAGCGCAATGTGGGTACAATCTATGGCTCCCAAGACATTGGGCAATTGAGCAATATCAAAGAATTCCCGCTTCAGGCGCCTCCAATCACCATCATTTTGTGGGAATCCTATGTATTGCTTACTGATACGTACCATGGCGTCCAGAAAGTTATCAAACACCACAGAGAATGTACCTTGAGACAGGCCATGCATGTACAGTTCTCCGGATTGAAAACTCCCGGAGTCCAGGACGTATAGACAGCTTAGCATCTTACTCATGGCGGGAACAGCAGTCCTTATTCTTATACGTGGCTCCAAATGAGGTTTAAGAAGATCGTAAAGGCCAATGAGCTGTTCGCGATTGAGCCGATACTTATCATAAACCTCAAAGTCGCTCATGTTTTCCAAGGTGGGTCTCACCCTGTAGACAGGAGGACCTTGAACCAGACGACCCCTTTGTCTCAGTCTGAGCTGCCGAGGCTGCCTGATTTGACCGACAGCTAGTTCGCCAATAGCAGCACCAGCAGCGTCTACCATGTCATCGTCATCCATCTTTCAAAACAGCGTAACAAGGTAATAATGCTGAATAACTTCCGGCTGTCATCTGTAGTATTGTATATATAAGTGATTGCCGAGCTGTCAATATTGTATGCGTCCCTTTAAAATCGCAATAATAATTCAGAACTTCCCGTCTGCCATCTGTAGTATTGTATATATAAGTGATTGCCGAGCAGTCAATATTGTATGCGTCCCTTTCAAATCGCAATAATAATTCCGAACTTCCCATCTGCCATCTGTAGTATTGTATATATAAGTGATTGCCGAGCTGTCAATATTGTATGTGTCCCTTTCAAATCGCACTAATGCTGAATAACTTCCGGCTGTCATCTGTAGTATTGTATATATAAGTTGTCATGAATTCTCCGTTCATCGCCGTGTCACCGCGGCTCCCGGAGCTTCTCAGTGTGGATGACGTCACGTCGCTTAGCAACGTGACGCATCCTCTGACACACCCCTCTGTATTCGTCACCGCTCCTGCCTTTAAACTCCGGCGGGAGATCGTACTCGGGGCCTGTTTGTTTGATTCCCCGGCATCTGTGAGTACTTGAATATATTGCTTCTCTTGTGTACCGACTTCTGCCTGCCTGACCTAGCTCTTGTCTAATCCCTTCTACTGTTGTTTGAATACCGACTCCTGCCTGCCTGACCAAGCTTTTGCCTTACCCTATTACTGTTATTTGGATATCGACTACTGCCTGCCTGACCTAGCTTTTGCCTGATCTCTGCTTCTGATTTTTGGATACCAACTTCTGCCTGCCTGACCTTGCTTATGCCTTATCCTTAAACCTTCTCTTGGATTTATATCTTTTTGTTTGTTACAAGCCTGCTTAAAGGGACATTTACTTTTACAAGCTGCAAAAGAGAACTTTGTCTTTTTGTTTGTTACAAGCCTGCTTAAAGGGACATTTACTTTTACAAGCTGCAAAAGAGAACTTTGTCTTTTTGTTTGTTACAAGCCTGCTTAAAGGGACATTTACTTTTACAAGCTGCAAAAGAGAACTTTGTCTTTTTGTTTGTTACAAACCTGCTTAAAGGGACATTTACTTTTACAAGCTGCAAAAGAGAACTTTGTCTTTTTGTTTGTTACAAACCTGCTTAAAGGGACATTTACTTTTACAAGCTGCAAAAGAGAACTTTGTCTTTTTGTTTGTTACAAGCCTGCTTAAAGGAACAATTATTATTTCTTGAAACCTATCTTGTCTGTTTCCTGAGTGGGTCACGTCCTGGTTATTTCTCAGTGTGCTAGCGTGTGTTTTTCTATTCACACTAGCAGTTGGGTTACACCCCGGACTGATTCCTATACGGCTGACATTACAAACAGGCCAAAAAATGGACCCCACTGAATTATCCATGGCCGTGGCCCACCAGGGACAGTTACTAGGATCTCATGCCACTCACTTACAATCCCTGGACACTAAACTTGATCAAATAACTGCTTTATTACAAAATTTGGTTGCTACTACACCTCCCAATCCTAATCCCAATCCTAATCCTAATGAGGCATTACCCCCTTCGATTTCAAACAACCAGTCTCAGGTACAACTGAGTCCCAGGATACCCCTTCCAGATAAATATGATGGGAATCCTGAAGAATGTAGGGGCTTTCTCAATCAATGTCGTCTCCATTTCCGAAATAGCCCTACTCTGTTTGCTACTCCCTCTTCTAGAATAACATTTCTTATATCCTTAATGAAAGGAAAAGCTTTGGCTTGGGTATCACCTTTGCTTGAAAAGAATGACCCTATACTTCTGGATGTTGATACTTTTCTCTCTGTATTTTCAAATGTATTTGATAAACCTGGAAGGTCATCCGCTGCTGAAGCTACTCTCTTGGATTTACGTCAAGGTAGTCAACCAGTTTCTCAATATGCAATTGAGTTCCGCACCCTGGCCTCTGAAACTACCTGGAATCAGGGAGCTCTTAGAGCCGCTTTTCGTAAAGGACTTTCGGAGCGTCTCAAGGATGAATTGGTGTATCGGGAGCTTCCAGAATCCTTGGAAGCCTTAATAAATCTTTGTATCAGTCTCGACGCCAGATTTCGTGAACGCCAACAAGAAAAGGATAGAACACAGAGGTCATCATCTCGAACTCCTTTTCGTTTGGCTCCTCGTTTTTCTAATCCAGTCACTCCTGCCTCTCCTACTCCAGATCAGGCTGAACCCATGGAAGTGGGAAGTATAAAATTAACAGAGACTGAACGCTTGAGAAGACGTTCTCTTGGCTTGTGTTTGTACTGTGGCCTTAAAGGGCATTTATTAAGGGATTGTCCTACCAGGCCAGTAAAAGCCAGGGCTTAACTCTAGTCCAGGGAACTGGGTTAAGCCAAAACAGTAGTCATTCCCTATACAAGAAACTTTTTGTTCCAGTAACCCTTCAAACCGGACATGGTAAGATTCATACCCAAGCTCTTATCGACTCTGGTGCTGGAGGAGTGTTCATTGATTCCACATTCGTCTCTACTCACTCTATACCTTTACTAAAGAAAGAGTATTCAATTTCAGTTTCTACGGTCAGTGGAGATCCATTGGGTTCCGGATACATTCAGTTTGCTACTCAACCTTTACTTCTCACTGTAGGAATACTTCATTCCGAGACAATCTGTTTCGATGTCATTCCCACTCCTCAATTTCCCATTATCTTGGGACTACCCTGGCTCCAAGTGCATAATCCTACTTTTTCTTGGACTTGTGGCAAACTCACCTCCTGGGGATCTACATGCCTGACTAAATGTCTTCAAAAGATCACCAAGTTACCACTCACTATTGCTCTCACAATCGAAACTCCCGATTCTCTACCTATGCCTTATCATGACTTTGTGGATGTTTTCTCCAAAAAGGAAGCTGAACGTCTTCCTCCTCACCGCCCTTTTGATTGCCCCATTGATCTCCTTCCTGGGGCTACCTATCCTCGAGGCAAGACATATCCACTTTCTAAACCTGAAAACGTGGCTTTGGAAGAATATATTAAGGACAATCTGGCTAGAGGATTTATTCGACCCTCCTCTTCCCCTGTAGGGGCTGGTTTCTTTTTTGTAGGAAAGAAGGATGGTGGATTACTACCCTGTATTGATTACAGAGGATTAAATCAGATTACCATCAAGAACAGTTATCCTCTACCCCTTATTCCTGAACTTTTTACTTATCTTCAGGGAGCTACTATATTTACTAAACTTGATCTACGTGGTGCATACAATCTTATCCGTATACGACAAGGAGATGAATGGAAGACTGCTTTTAACACTCGATTTGGGCATTACGAGTATTTGGTCATGCCTTTTGGGCTATGCAATGCTCCAGCGGTTTTTCAACATTTTGTGAACGAGATCTTTCGTGATTTTTTGAATATTTTTGTCATCATATACCTTGACGATATCTTGATTTTTTCTCAAAGTCACCAAGATCATGTGCACCACGTCAGGAAAGTACTTCAACGTTTAAGAGATTACCATCTGTTTGCTAAACTGGAGAAATGTTCTTTCCATCAAAAATCCATACCCTTTCTGGGTTATGTAATATCGGCATCTGGATTTGAAATGGATCCTACTAAACTTTCTGCCATCTTGGAGTGGCCTAGACCTGATTCTCTGAAGGCTTTGCAACGTTTTCTGGGCTTCGCCAACTATTACAGGAAGTTCATCAAGAATTTTGCTACTATTACTTCTCCCCTTACTTCTCTCACTAGAAAGGGGCAAAATTGCAAAAAGTGGCCTCCTGAGGCTATAGAGGCTTTTGAGTCTCTCAAAGAAGCTTTTTCTTCTGCACCTATTCTCCGTCACCCAAATCCAGATTTTCAGTTTATCCTGGAAGTTGATGCTTCTTCTGTTGCTGCTGGAGCTGTTCTCTCTCAACGAATACCAGAGACTGGAATGATTCATCCTGTTGGATTTTTCTCTAAAAAATTCACTCCTTCTGAATTTAACTATGACGTAGGCAATAAAGAGTTGCTTGCCATTAAAATGGCCTTGGACGAATGGAGGCATTGGCTGGAGGGTACTTCTTTGCCGTTTACCATACTCACAGATCATAAAAACCTTCTTTATCTCCAAACGGCCAAACGATTGAATTCCAGGCAAGCACGCTGGTCGTTATTTTTCTCCCGGTTTCACTATAATTTGTCTTACATACCTGGTTCAAAAAATATTAAGGCAGACGCCCTTTCCAGACAATTTCAAGATACCCCAATTCCTGAATCTGGTACCATTCTCCAACCTCATGAAGTCATAGCCCAGCTAACAACTTCTTGGTTACAAGAATTACAGTCCGCTCAAAGGAATCTTCCTTTGTCCTGTAAACCTCCTGATGGTTTACTCTTTGTTCCTGAACGCCTTCGTTCCAAGCTTCTATTTTGGGCTCATGATAGTCCCCTTTCTGGACATCCTGGTATCAGTATCACCATTCGAAATCTCAAACAGCATGTCTGGTGGCCTACTCTCTCTCAAGATGTTAAAGATTACGTCTCAGTATGCACACAATGTGCCATAAATAAGACTCCTCACCAACTTCCTTCTGGGTTGCTCCAACCGTTGCCCATACCTCATCAGCCTTGGACGCATATATCCATGGACTTCATTACCGACCTTCCTTTGTCATCTGGAAACAACACTATTTGGGTAGTGGTCGACAGGTTCACTAAGACTGCTCATTTTGTTCCCTTACCAGGATTACCGTCTGCTAAAAGACTTTCTGAACTTTTTATTTTGCATATTGTAAGAATCCATGGATTTCCTCTGGATATTGTTTCAGATAGAGGGGTACAGTTCGTTTCCCGATTTTGGAGGTCACTTTGTAAACATTTTGGAACTTCAATTTCCCTGTCTACTTCTCATCATCCACAATCTAACGGCCAGACTGAAAGGGTAAATCAGTGTCTTGAAACATATCTCAGACATTATGTGGATCATTTTCACTCTAACTGGACTTTTTACCTTCCTTTGGCTGAATTGGCTCATAACGCCCGGTATAATTCCTCCCTTCAGACATCTCCTTTTCAGGCGGCTTACGGATTTCAGCCCAGAACATTTCCTTTGCATACTTCTTCCACAGAAAATCCTGCTTCTGATCTTTCTGCCCGAAGATTAACCCGACATTGGCGAAGAATACATCGTATCCTCTCTGTAACTTCTAAACGTTACAAGTTCTTTTCAGATCTTCGACGGAAGAAGGCTCCCAAGTATCGTCCTGGCGATAAAGTTTGGATTTCCTCTCGTTTTCTTCGCCTGAAACAACCTTCTACCAAACTGGGACCACGATACGTGGGTCCTTTCCGAATACTGGGTCAAGTGTGTTCCACTGCTTACCGAGTGGCTTTACCTAAGACTCTCAAAGTCCATCCGGTATTCCACGTTTCTCTTCTAAAACCCATGATGTCCAACAGGTATTCTAAACCCCTTTCTAAACCTCCACCTCTGTTTGTCCATGGACATCCTGAGTTTGAGATCAGTCATATTCTGGATTCCAAACTCCGTGGCAAGAAATTGTATTATCTCATTCATTGGAGAGGTTATCCAGTCACGGAACGTTCCTGGGAGCCAGCTCATCAAGTAAATGCTCCTGCTTTAATGAAGGCCTTCCACAAGTCTCATCCTGCTAAACCTGGTCCTATTCCCCGGAGGGGTTCTTGAGGAGGGGGGTGCTGTCATGAATTCTCCGTTCATCGCCGTGTCACCGCGGCTCCCGGAGCTTCTCAGTGTGGATGACGTCACGTCGCTTAGCAACGTGACGCATCCTCTGACACACCCCTCTGTATTCGTCACCGCTCCTGCCTTTAAACTCCGGCGGGAGATCGTACTCGGGGCCTGTTTGTTTGATTCCCCGGCATCTGTGAGTACTTGAATATATTGCTTCTCTTGTGTACCGACTTCTGCCTGCCTGACCTAGCTCTTGTCTAATCCCTTCTACTGTTGTTTGAATACCGACTCCTGCCTGCCTGACCAAGCTTTTGCCTTACCCTATTACTGTTATTTGGATATCGACTACTGCCTGCCTGACCTAGCTTTTGCCTGATCTCTGCTTCTGATTTTTGGATACCAACTTCTGCCTGCCTGACCTTGCTTATGCCTTATCCTTAAACCTTCTCTTGGATTTATATCTTTTTGTTTGTTACAAGCCTGCTTAAAGGGACATTTACTTTTACAAGCTGCAAAAGAGAACTTTGTCTTTTTGTTTGTTACAAGCCTGCTTAAAGGGACATTTACTTTTACAAGCTGCAAAAGAGAACTTTGTCTTTTTGTTTGTTACAAGCCTGCTTAAAGGGACATTTACTTTTACAAGCTGCAAAAGAGAACTTTGTCTTTTTGTTTGTTACAAACCTGCTTAAAGGGACATTTACTTTTACAAGCTGCAAAAGAGAACTTTGTCTTTTTGTTTGTTACAAACCTGCTTAAAGGGACATTTACTTTTACAAGCTGCAAAAGAGAACTTTGTCTTTTTGTTTGTTACAAGCCTGCTTAAAGGAACAATTATTATTTCTTGAAACCTATCTTGTCTGTTTCCTGAGTGGGTCACGTCCTGGTTATTTCTCAGTGTGCTAGCGTGTGTTTTTCTATTCACACTAGCAGTTGGGTTAAACCCCGGACTGATTCCTATACGGCTGACATAAGTGATTTGCGATCTGACAATATTTATTAATTGTCCCATTCAAATCTCCCTAATAATGCTGTTCCAAACTGTTCTTTACGTATATGTTGTATTGTAGTATTGAGTGTTAAAGTTCCGAAAGGGGCGGTACAGTCGTGAATCTGTGATGTGTATGGTTGAATCTTCTAATGACGTCATGATATTATTAACCTGCCTATGTAGTTCTGAAATCCTCATTGTGTTGTTGTATTGTGCTACATTGTTATTGTGTGCTGAATAAAATCTAAATGTGTGCTTTGTGGTTGCGTGATGGGTGATGCGTGTTATGTACATGTACGTATATATTGTGATTGTGTCCCACATATGCTGACTTCTATATAGCGGTGTGGCATTGTTGTTCCTTCCCATAAAGTGACATCTGTAATCTTGTGTAATGATGTTCTTGTTGTACGTAATTCCTAATGGTTTATTGTGAGTGAATCATGATGTTAAAAGTACAGTAAAATCCATATGTTGTGTTTTGTGATTCCTATAGAGAATGTAATGTGTTTTTCCCCCATCATTTGAATGCACATGTATGAGTGAATGTTAAAAGTAATGTATGTGCATCCATGACTGATCATGTGTTAAGCCTATGTAGATATGCTGTTGCTGCAAGCATATGAGTTGAATAACTGAAATGCAATAATAAAGGTAAATGAGAACTGTTTCCCATTGATTAGTGTTTGTGACTCCTGAAAAGTTTACATTATTTTTGTGTCCGTTTAAATGTAATATTTTGATAACAAAAAGTTTGTTACTAGTGATGTGGATTTGTAGTTGATGTAATATAAAAGTCTGAAACAATTTAATGGTGTTGTGAATATTCAATAATTAAAATCCATAAATCCACCATAGGGAAATAGTCATTTCTTGATCTATTTATCATAGCTGGGTCTAACGCATAAAAGTATGTATTTTCTAGCGCTGGTATTTGGAGTTTTTCGGTCTACGCTATTTGCGTGCGTTAGGGAAATGTGGGTTTCGCGTGCACGAGCACGTCTTCCCAATAGAAGTCAATGGAGGCTCTAAAATTTGGTAATTTTTTTTTCTAAGACTGGTTTTCCTCGTAAAGTGAGTGACGTCATGAGCTTGTGTGAAAAAGTAACTAAATCGTGTTCTTTTTGTAATAAATAAATATTTTTTTTATGTAATGTGGTGTATATTGTTTGTATGCATCGATGAGTGTATATTTGTGATAATGTTATTAGTTAGATGTAGGTATATGAGGGTCTTTTCCCGTGTGTCAATGTAAGTCGATGGGAAAATGGATTTGTGTATTTTTTTTTTTCTAACACCCGAGATCTCGCAACTTTGATCATTTGTATTTTGATGAAAAATTATTAAATCTTAAAAATAAACATAGTGTAGTGTTTGTATGAGTGTAAGTGTAGTTTGTGTAATATTTGTTTTGTGATTCGTGAATGTTTATTTTGTCGGTATATGTTTACTACTGGGTCTGAGGTGTCGGTAGAAATTTGAGCGTTGAGTGATATTTGAGTGTCGGTAACTGAACTCTAAATACCAGAGTCCGTAAGAAACCCGCGTTAGGAGCCTCTAACGCTGGTTTTCACGGCTAACGCCAAACTCCAAATCTAGGCCTATGTAAGTATATTTGACAGACAGAAGCATATACAAATATTCCATGAAAGAGTGGGCTTAAGTGGTTGGATGTGCACCGATACTTTTTGTTGTCTTGTAATTGTTTTGGTCACTTCGGTAGCACTCCCACAATATGTGTGCTAAGATCAAACAGTCCTTTTGTGGTGTGCTTAACCAAAAAAAACCTTTGTTGTATCTTTGAATAGGGAGCTGACCAAATCCCTCCCCTTTGGTTAATGCACGCCACCCAGCCCAGGTGTGTTCCAGATAAATTGTGATATACTTAATAAGCTAGAAAGCTTCACACTGTGTAGACATGACTTGCTGCAGTGTGGAAACTGGTTAGTGTAGGACCAGTCTAATATGGGACACCATGTAAGTGGTGACTGGCTTAGCAGAATATGATCATATTGTGTGACTAAGATCCCTATTTTATTTAAATTTAAACAGGCAATTTTTTGCAGCATAAATATAAGTCAATATTATTGTGAGATGTTAATCCCAATTTTATTTGAACTATGTAAGTATATTTAGCAGATAGAAGTATATTTGTTTTTGCAGCTCTAATATAAGCCAATATTATTGCGAGATGTTTATCCCAATCTTATTAGAAGCTATGTAAGTATATTTGACAGACAGAAGCATATACAAATATGCCATGAAAGAGTGGACTTAAGTGGTTGGATGTGCACCGATACTTTTTGTTGTCTTGTAAAAGTTATTAACCCCTAAACCTAACCCTAAGTCTAACCCTAACCTTAACACCCACTAACATGAACATAATTAAAATAAATATAAATAAAAATTACAATTGATGCCTAAATAATTCCTATTTAAAACTAAATACTTACCTATAAAATAAAACATGAGCTAGCTACAATATAACTAATAGTTACATTGTATCTATCTTAGATTTTATTTTTATTTCACAGGCAAGTTTGTATTTATTTTAACCAGGTAGACTAGTTAGTAAATAGTTATTAACTATCTACTAACTACCTAGCTAAAATAAATACAAATTTACCTGTAAAATAAAACCTAACCTGTCTTACACTAACACATAACCTTACACTACAATTAAATACATTACATTAATTAAATACACTTAACTAAATTACAAAACAAAACAAAACACTAAATTACACAAAATAAAAAATAAATGATCAAATATTTAAACTAATTACACCTAGTCTTATAGCCCTATAAAAATAAAAAAGCCCCTCCAAAATAAAAAAACCCTAGCCTAAACTAAACTGCCAATAGCCCTTAAAAGGGCCTTTTGCAGGCATTGCCCCAAAGAAATCAGCTCTTTTACCTGTAAAAAAAACAAAACAACCCCCAACAGTAAAACCCACCACCCACACAACCACCACCCACACAACCAACCCCCCCAAATAAAATCCTATCTAAAAACCTAAGCTCCCCATTGCCCTGAAAATGGCATTTGGATGGGCATTGCCCTTAAATGGGCATTTAGCTCTTTTTCAGCCCAAACCCTAATCTAAAAATAAAACCCACCCAATTAACCCTTAAAAGAACCTAACACTAACCCTGAAGATCCACTTACAGTTTTTGAAGACTGGACATCCATCCTCAACGAAGCCAGGAGAAGTCTTCATCTAAGCGGGCAGAAGTCCTCAACTAAGCTGGGAGAAGTCTTCATCCAAGCGGCAAGAAGTGGTCCTCCAGGCGGGCAGAAGTCTTCATCCAGATGACATCTTCTATCTTCATCCATCCGACGGGGATCGGCTCCATCTTCAAGACATCCGGCGCGGAGCATCCTCTTCTTTCGCTGTCTACTGAAGAATGAAGGTTCCTTTAAATTACGTCATCCAAGATGGCGTCCCTTGAATTCCTATTGGCTGATCGAATCAGCCAAATGGATTGAGCTTGCATTCTATTAGCTGTTCTAATCAGCGAATAGAATGCAAGCTCAATCCTATTGGCTGATTGGATCAACCAATAGGATTTAAGCTCAATCCTATTGGCTGATTGCATCAGCCAATAGGATTTTTTCACCTTTAATTCCGATTGGCTGATAGAATTCTATCAGCCAATCGGAATTCAAGGAACTTGGATGAAGTCATTTAAAGGAACCTTCATTCTTCAGTAGACAGCGAAATAAGAGGATTTATTTTTTATTTTGTTTAATTTAGTGTTGTTTTTTTTGTAATTTAGTTAATTGTATTTATTTCATTGTAGTGTAAGGTTAGGTGTTAGTGTAAGACAGGTTAGGTTTTATTTTACAGGTAAATTTGTATTTATTTTAGCTAGGTAGTTATTAAATAGTTAATAACTATTTACTAACTAGTCTACCTAGTTAAAATAAATACAAACTTGCCTGTAAAATAAAAATAAAACCTAAGATAGCTACAATGTAACTATTAGTTATATTGTAGCTAGCTTAGGGTTTATTTTATAGGTAAGTATTTATTTTTAAATAGGAATTATATTTTATTAATTAATTTAGATTTATTATAATTATATTAAAGTTAGTGGGTGTTAGGGTTACACTTAGGGTTAGGTTTAGGGGTTAATAACTTTAGTATAGTGGCGGCAATTTTGGGGGCAGCAGATTAGGGGTTAATAACAGTAATGTAGGTTGCGGCGATGTTAGGGACAGCAGATTAGGGGTTAATAATATTTAACTAGTGTTTACAATGCGGGAGTGCAGCGGTTTAGGGGTTAATATGTTTATTATAGTGACGGCGATGTCCGGAGCGGCAGATTAGGGGTTAATAATTCTTTTTTAGTGTTTGAGATGCAGGAGGGCCTCGGTTTCACCTTTAATTTCGATTGGCTGATAGAATTCTATCAGCCAATTGGAATTCAAGGGACTCCATCTTGGATAATGTCATTTAAAGGAACCTTTATTCTTCAGTAGACAGCGAAAGAAGAGGATGCTCTGCGCCGGATGTCTTGAAGATGGAGCCGCTCCGCGTCGGAAGGATGAAGATAGAAGATGAAGTCTGGATGAAGACTTCTGCCCGCCTGGAGGACCACTTCTTCCCGCTTGGATGAAGACTTCTCCCGGCTTCGTTGAGGACTTCTGCCCGCTTGGATGAAGACTTCTCCCAGCTTCATTGAGGATGGATGTCCGGTCTTCAAAAACTGTGGATCTTTGGGGAATAGTGTTAGGTTTTTTAAGGGTTTATTTGGTGGGTTTTATTTATAGATTAGGGTTTGGGCTGAAAAAGAGCTAAATGCCCTTTTAAGGGCAATGCCTATCCAAATGCCCTTTTCAGGGCAATGGGGAGCTTAGGTTTTTTAGATAGGATTTTATTTGGGGGGTTTGGTTGTGTGGGTGGTGGGTTTTACTGTTGGGGGTTGTTTGTATTTTTTTTTTACAGGTAATACCATTCTGTCTGGGAAACTTTACCTCTAATTAAAATGGTATACATAAATATTTTTTCTATTGCTATGTTATTAACGCTCTACTGGCTAGACAACCATATAAAATGATACCCCTTGTGCCCACCATTTAGTATGTCTATATGTACACACACACATATATATATATATATATATATACAGTATCTCACAAAAGTGAGTACACCCCTCACATTTGTGTAACTATTTTATTATATCTTTTCATGTGACAACGCTAAAGAAATGACACTTTGCTACAATGTAAAGTAGTGAGGGTACAGACTGTATAACAGTGTAAATTTGCTGTCCCCTCAAAATAACTCAACACACAGCCATTAATGTCTAAACCGTTGGCAACAAAAGTGAGTACACCCCTAAGTGGAAATGTCCAAATTGGGCCCAAAGTGTCAATATTTTGTGTGGCCACCATTATTTTGTAGCACTGCCTTAACCTTCTTGGGCATGGAATTCACCAGAGTTTCACAGGTTGCCACTGGAGTACTCTTCCACTCCTCCATGATGACATCACAGAGCTGGTGGATGTTAGAGACCTTGCGCTCCCCCACCTTCCATTTTAAGATGCCCCACAGATGCTCAATAGGGTTAAGGTCTGGAGACATGCTTGGCCAGTCCATCACCTTTACCCTCAGCTTCTTTAGCAAGGCAGTGGTCATATTTGAGGTGTGTTTGGGAATGTTATCATGTTGGAATACTGCCCTGCGACCCAGTCTCTGAAGGGAGGGGATCATGCTCTGCTTCAGTATGTCACAGTACATGTTGCCATTCATGGTTCCCTCAATGAACTGTAGCTGCCCTGTGCCGGCAGCACTCATGGAGGCCCAGACCATGACACTCCCACCCCCATGCATGACTGTAGGCAAGACACACTTGTCTTTGTACTCCTCACCTGGTTGCCACCACACACTTTTGACACCATCTGGACCAAATAAGTTTATCTTTGTCTCATCGGACCACAGGACATAATTCCAGTAATCCATGTCCTTAGTCTGCTTTTTTTTCAGCAAACTGTTTGCGGGCTTTCTTGTTCATCATCTTTAGAAGAGGTTTCCTTCTGGGACGACAGCCATGCAGACTAATTTGATGCAGTTTGCGGCATTAGGTCTGAGCACTGACAGGCTGACCCCCCCCATCCCTTCAACCTCTGCAGCAATGCTGGTAGCACTCATACGTCTATTTCCCAAAGACAACCTCTGGATATGACGCTGAGTACGTACACTTAACTTCTTTGGTTGACCATGGCGAGGCCTGTTCTGAGTGGAACCTGTCCTGTGAAACTGCTGTATGGTCTTGCCCACCGTGCTGCAGCTCAGTTTCAGGGTCTTGGCAATCTTCTTATAGCCTAGGCCATCTTTATGTAGAGCAACAATTCTTTTTTTCAGATCCTCAGAGAGTTATTTGCCATGAGGTGCCATGTTGAACTTCCAGTGACCAGTATGAGAGAGTGTGAGAGCGATAACACCAAATTTAACACACCTGCTCTCCATTCACACCTGAGACATTGTAACACTAACGAGTCACATGACACCGGGGAAGGAAAATGGCTAATTTGGCCCAATTTGGACATTTCCACATAGGGGTGTACTCACTTTTTGTTGCCAACGGTTTAGACATTAATGGCTGTGTGTTGAGTTATTTTGAGGGGACAGCAAATTTACACTATTATACAAGCTGTACATTCACTACTTTACATTGTAGCAAAGTGTCATTTCTTCAGTACTGTCACATAAAAAGATATAATAAAATATTTACAAAAATGTGAGGGGTGTACTCACTTTTATGAGATACTGTATATATATATAGTATTATTTAAATATAATTAACTCCTACTGGAATATTATTATTATTAAATGGGTTCACAAATTATTTGTCTGCCTCATTTTGATGCTGTGCTGTAACAATAACCATATGCCCAGAATGTGTTCCAGAGAATGGTATTGTCAATATTATTGGGTAGGTGTAAGAGTTTAGTGCTGTAATCTTTAAAAAAAACTATGGATATGTGTAATATATACTATTGCTATCAAATGGGTGTGTTTTGATTGCAGAACTGAGTGGGCGGTGCAGTTGAACAGTAACATAGTAACATAGTAGATGAGGTTGAAAAAAGACCGAAGTCCATCAAGTTCAACCTATACAAATCTAAAATATATACAAAAAGGTGACCCATTTAATACTAGCAATCATATCCATGAATTTTGTTTATAGACAGAAATGTATCCAAATAATTTTTAAACGTATCTAGGGTATTGGCATTCACTACCTCCTTTGGTAATGAGTTCCACAATTTTATTGCTCTTACAGTGAAAAAACGTTTCCATTGTAGGAGATTAAATCTCCTTTCCTCCAACCTTAAGTTGTGACCTCTGGTCACAAACAATTTTCTTGGAATAAACAGAGCTTCTGCCATCTCTGTATATGGGCCTTGAATATATTTATATAAAGTAATCATGTCACCTCTTAAGCTCCTTTTTTCTAAAGAAAACAGACCCAGTTTGGCTAGCCTCTCTTCATAGGTTAAATTCTCTAATCCCCTTATTAGCTTTGTGGTCCTTCTCTGAACTTTTTCTAGTTCTGCAATATTTTTTTTTTGCGATTGGTCCCCAGAACTGCACTCCATACTCAAGGTGAGGTCTTACCAGGGCTTTATATAGTGACAGAATGATGCTTTCCTCCCTTGAGTCAATTCCTCTTTTAATACATGCTAGTATCTTATTAGCCTTTGAAGCTGCTACCCTGCATTGTGCACCCATCTTTAGCTTGTTATCTATTACTACCCCCAAATCCCTTTCATCCTGTGTTTGGCTAAGTCTTGTCCCATTTATATAATACGTTGCCTGCTTATTTTTACTTCCAAAATGTAGAACCTTGCATTTTCCCATATTAAATCTCATTTTCCATTTACCTGCCCATACTTCTAATTTTTGCAGGTCCTTTTGTAACGAAAGTTCACCCTGCGCTGACCTAATGACCTTACTTAACTTAGTATCATCTGCAAAACTAGAGATGTCGCTATTTATTCCAAGTCATTTATAAAAATATTAAAAAGAATAGGGCCCAGCACTTATCCCTGGGGTACTCCACTGATTACCTTTGTCCAATCTGAGTATGATCCATTTACTACTACTCATTGCTCCCTATCTTTTATCCAGTTATTTATCCATACGATAACATTTTCAGCTATTCCCAGTCCCTTAAATTTGTGCATTAATCTCTCATGTGGCACTGTATCAAACACATTTGCAAAATCTAAGTATATCACATCAACTGATTCCCCTTTATCTATATTTTTACTTACTTCCTCATAGAATCTAATTAGATTAGTTTGACATGACATGACATGACTATTTCTCATAAAACCATGCTTATTAGAACTCATAATCTTGATTAATCCCTTATAATCCCTTCAAATATCTTCCCCGCTATTGATGTCAGACTAACTCGTCTATTGCTTCCTGGATCATCCATACTTCCGTTTTTGAAGAGTGGCACCACATCAGCTTTACGCCAATCCTTGGGTACCATGCCTGAGGATAATGAGTCTTGAAAAATTAAGAATAGAGGTTTGTCTATAACAGTGCTAAGTTCCATTAACACCCTTGGGTGTATTCCATCTGGGCCTGGAGTTTTATTTACCTTACTATTATCCAATTTGTTCCTGATATCCTCTATACATAACCCAGTTAATGGTATGGGCTGGCATGTTCTATTTCGTTCCAAAGTATCATCCAATGGTTCCTCTCTTGTGTATACTGAAGAAAAAAACTGGTTTAGTAGCTCAGCCTTCTACCTGTCACTGTTAATCATGCTACCCTCCCCGCATTTTAATGTACCAATATTGTCTTTCTTAGATTTTTTGCTATTTATGTACTTAAAGAACCTTTTAGGGTTAGATTTAGAATCCTTTGCAATTAATTTTTCATTTTCAATTTTGGCTAATTTGATTGCTTTTTTGCATGCTTTGTTACATTCCTTATAAATATGGAATTTTGAGTCTATACTATTTTCTTTGAATAATTTAAATGCCCTTCGTAGGTCGCCAATACTCCGGCAACCTGTTTCCTTGCTCTGCTGCAAAGTGTCCCTGGAATTTTTTTTAAATGTTGGCAAATATGGGTTTGTAAAGTTGTGTATGTTACTCCTCAATATTCTGACTGCACCCTTCAAGTCATTCTAACTTGATAGAGCCCCTCCTGTACCTAACCCCTCGCAGGCACCCTCACATAGGCAAACGCTGTTCCCACACATGAGGAACTGGCTATTACCCACCCCCATCAGTCACAACTTCAAGAGCACAGCTCTTAACTTGTTCACTTAGCACGAAACTCAGTACGCTGTCATTTTGTTTATAAAGGACCAATGCTATATTTTAGTGTGTTAATAGACATTTGAGTGTAAAAAATGCTCTGTTGCATAAGAACATTATGGGCCAGATAACAAGTGGGGCGCTAAATGTCGCTTTCATGAAAGCAATATTTACACTCCACTGTGTAATATCAGCACACGCTAATGTGTGCTGGTATTACACGTTGTCAGCAATGCAAACGCGAGCTCTGGTTCGCATTGCTGGGAAGCATTGCACTCATGAGAGCGCACTTCCACTTGGCACCAATGGGAGCCTTGTTCTGATGCCATCAGAGACGGCATCAGAACCTAACTGCAGCGAAGGGGGTAAAGCACAGCGATGGCAGCAAATTTAAATATATATGTATATGCTTATATACATATAAATGTATGTGTTAATATGTGTATATACACATATTAGCGCATAAATATATATGTATATACACATATTAGCACATAAATATATATGTATATACACATATTAGCACATAAATATATATGTATATACACATATTAGCACATAATTATATATATATGTATATACACATATTAACACATAAATATATATGTATATACACATATTAGCACATAAATATATATGTATATACACATATTAGCACATAAATATATATGTATATACACATATTAGCGCATAAATATATATGTATATACACATATTAGCGCATAAATATATACAGTATGTATATAAGCATATACATATATATTTACCTGAAACACACAGTTCCCATAGACTGCTATGTAAAGACACTTTTCAGTCCCGTTTTTTTTTCTAACACCCCACTCCCGCCAACTTTACCCCAAAAATACTGCCTAGTGCAGTTATTTTATTAAAGATGCTGCTATCTTTATTTTATTCACTGTATTTTGGGGGCACATTTATAAAATTAACTGATCTAATCTATGGTTAATTCTGTTAACGTTAATTGCTACCGTGAGCTCACAGTAGCAATTACATGCCACTTGTAATGGCTGGTGAATTATTATTTACCCTTTGCTGGCGCGCAATATTTTAGTGCTCCACTTGTAATCTGGCCAACAAATTTATTTTACTCTCTCTAAATGGGTTAAATACATAATGAAAGTTGTGATCCTGTTGTCTTGATATTCTTTTTTGAAAAGCATACCTAGGTAGGCTCAGTGCGCCTCTGGGAGCTAGCTGAAAACTGATAGTTACACACATTTACATCTAGTCATTGGTTCACTAGTTATGTTCAAGTAGCTTCCAAAAGTGCATTGCTGCTCTGGAGCTAAATTTTGCAGGTGTTAAACACAGTTATATGTAAGCTATATGTAAGCAATAGTGCAAATATAAAATAAAAACACATAAGAGCATTTTTATGTCCATGTAAACACATATTAAAAGGGAATATTAGTGACAATAAATAACTCACTAAATAGAGCATTTTATTCTAACACTAGAATGTCCCTTTAAGGTGTTATGAATTTATTTATTGCATTTTACATTTTACCTTTATGTTTTCTTATGAATCTTGCTCACTGGTTACTGAACAGGCTGCTATAATACTATAATTCTATAAGTAAAAACAAGCAATCCCCCCTCCTTGTATGAGCATAACTTGACCCAGCACTTGCTGTCTGCAGAGATCAGTATTACACCCATGTCTCATTGTTTTATAGACATCTCTCTAAATGGGGAAACATTACACAAGAGGCAAACAGATGTTAGTCTTTATCGCCCTTTTTAGGCATCACACCGACAGATACATTTCACAGGCCTTGCAAGAGCTTTTGCTTTTAATCTCTGGATCAATTAATCCGCCCAGATTCTTGATCGTTTTACAATGTGCGGCTAAAATTAAATCTACCTCTCCCGGGGAGATAGCCTCTGAAGTTGTCACTTGCTTTGTTTGTCTTGAAAAGATCTTGCGTCAACCCCCATGAGTACCTCCCACGCATTGGGGTGATGAGCCCTCTAACCCTTCACTTTCCAATTTACTTGTCAGTTCCAGAAATATCTTGCACAATTTAATCAAATCTTCTGTGCGTTATTGTTTAACACATTCACTGCTAGCAAGCCCAATGGCTCATGGGTAATTAATACTGTGCAAGTCAGAAAGTGTCTATCTATCATCTATCTATCTATCTATCTATCTATCTGTATGTCTGTCTCTTTATCTATCTATCTATCTATCTATCTATCATCTATCTATCTATCAATCTATCTATTGTGAAACACATTATTGTGCAGTCATTTTTAATATTTTTTATTTTATACCTGAATAAATTAAATAATGCTACATACAGCAACAGATTAACAAAAATAAGTGCATAGCAGTTAGCAACATCAATTTGGTGGTTCTGGGTAAGAGGAACGCTGGATAGAAATAGGAAGTTGTTGAAGTGAGAGAGTGGAGAAAGAGGGTGCTGACAGTCTTGGAAGGTTTTGGCAGACCTGGAGATTTTCTTTTAATAATTAGCATCTCTCCCTTCTATCTCATAACTATCTTTATCCCCTCCTTCCTCTCTTCAATCTCTCCTTTAATCCTCTCCCTTTTCTTTCAGGCCATGTATTCTCTTTACACTGTCTTTATTTTCCCTATCTCATATCCCTTCACGCTTTTTTTTTCTCCATTCTCTCTTAAATCTATCTTCTCCACTCGTACTTTTTATCTCCGATCTCTCTCTCTCTCTCTCTGCCCCTGTTTACCCTTTCATAAGTAACAGTCTAAGCACTGATGGTGTTCCTACAGCCCTAGAGAAATAACATATCCTGCCCTTTCTAGTATATATAATATCCCTTCAGATAATATTTTTAGCACATAGTCCAAAATGTGTGTTTGCCAATGCTGCAAATAGGAGTGTACATTTTTTCACTCACTAACTTTTACTCGCGACCATTACATTTCCACTCACCAATGGCTAGTAAATAGTGGAAATATATATATATACTGTATATATACGCAAGAAATTTTGCTTCTAATAATTATCAGAGAGGGAAAAATAATAGTCCATTCATTAATTAGACTGATATTTTTCAACTCTGTTTTACATAAATCTAGATACATACTCTTAAAAAGGCATTACATTTATTTTTCTTTATGCAAAAATTGTGCTTGTCCCTTGCTCCCTAAAGATACCAAAAAGCAAAGTATGTAAACTGAAAATACTGCAAATCAAATACTTGGTTTAACTAATTTGCATATTGAGTACTGGACAAAGCACAATATGCTAAATGTATTTAATGTCTCTTTAAAATGATTGTAAACTTTTCTCTTTGTATAAACAGATCTAGAATGTTAGACATATTTTATATTGAGTTTAATTCATCTGTTGTAATGGAGATGAGCTATAACTTACTTTTTAATGTAGCGCTGAAATTCAAATAACCTGCTCTCCTGCCGCCCACTGGTTGGAACGGTCCTCCGATTGGCGCTTTAGCCATACGGCACTCTTTAGTGGGCCCAGAGCGCCAATTGGAGAACAACTCAAACCGTTAGCTCAAAAAAAAAAATGTCTTTGGCCATAAAACTGCCATAAAACTGCATTGGTGGGGGTGTCGGTATCATGTTTTAAAGTCTTGATGTACTGTAAGGGTCGCACAGTCTGTCCTGCGGCTATGCCACAGTACAATGCATTTAAAAAATGTCAACCTTTACTAAACCTTTATATCTAGCCCTAACTCTAACCCTAACCATAACTCTAATGATAACCCCAAATCTACCCCCAAGCCCAGAGCTGGCTTTAATAGTAAAGCTCTCAACAGGGCCGTTTTTAATATTGACTGGACCCTGGGCAAACATTTTCTTGCCCCCCCCATGCAATTTCGCTCTCCACCCCAACATCCCAAAAAACGACATCAATTTTTTTTAAAAATTTTTTTTAATGATTAGCCCAGCAGTGGATCATCCACTGCTGGGCTTATAATTTTAAAAAAAAAATGAAATAAATTGCAATATGTGAAACTGGACCTAAGCAGTACTAATAAGTAAATAAATATATGAATTCCTCCACTGTGGATTCATTTAATATGCTTTTGAATGTGATTCTAGTTTGAGCTTAGCTGGTTAAAGCGATTTAGGTCAGCCAACAGGAGCAAAGCAAGGTAAAGACTGAGGAGGAACAGCAGAACTACTATGGGAAGCTGTAAAATCTGAGACAAAGAGAAAAAAAACCTATAAAAATAAACCTTACCTTAATGTGTGAAGTATCAGCATGACACTATACATCAGCCACAGCAACACATGTCACTTCTTTGCTAGGAACAAGTTCCCTCTCACTGCACTAGACAATGCTGCATTGGGGAGGGGCATGTGTGCACTCACTTTTTATTCCCACTGACACCTTTCTGCAAAGCACTGTTAACAGAGATATAGCTTATACTTGCGCTGGACTATTTAGTATCAAACCACTTCTAACAAATACAGCTTCCCCTATGCTGTGTTAGAAAAATATATCTAATTGGTAAAGACATTTATATTAAGAGGGAGCTAAACAAAGCTTAAAGGGACATGAAACCCAAAAATGTTCTTTCACGATTCAGATAGAGAGGCCTATTTATCATATGTCTGTCGGACCTGATCCGACAGTGCGGATCAGGTCCGACAGACATCGCTGAATGCAGAGAGCAATACACTCTCCGTATTCAGCATTGCACCAGCAGCTCTTGTGAGCTGCTGGTGCAACGCTGCCCCCTGCAGACTCGCAGGGGGTGTCAATCAACTCGATCGTACTCGATCGGGTTGAATTGTGGCGTTTCCTGTCTGCCTCATCAGAGCAGGCGGACAGGGTTATGGAGCAGCGGTCTTTAGACCGCTGCTTCATAACTGCTGTTTCTGGTGAGCCTGCAGGCTCGCCAGAAACACGGGCCCTCAAGCTCCGTATGGAGCTTGATAGATAGGCCCCAGAGAATACAATTTTAAACAACTTTCTAATTTACTTCTATTATTTAATTTGTTTTATTCTCTTGGTTTCATTTGTTGAAGGAGCAGCAACGCACTACTGGTTTCTAACTAAACACATGGGTGAGCCAACGACAATCAGTATATATATACAGCGACCAATCAGCAGCTAGAACCTAGATTCTCTGCTGATCCTGAGCTTTCATAGATAAACCTTTTAGCAAAGAATAACAAGAGAATGAAGCAAATTTAATAATAGAAGAAAATTGGAAAGTTGTTTAAAATCATATTCTCTATCTGAATCATGAAAGAAACATTTTGGGTTTAATGACCCTTTAAGATACTATATTCTTTGTTCTCCAAAAATAGGTTTAATTAAGGTCTTAATAACAATGTGTATAATTTATAAACTAATAAGACCTGGGATGTCTCCTTAGGTCTAAAGTACAATGATTAAAATTTCTTTAAAAATCAAACATTAAAACATACACCTTATTTGTATATGAGTAGTATATTGCTACCTCACAATTCTTCAAAAACATTCCCAAAAAAACATCCTATTTTGAAACCATCCACTTGCAAATAATATACGAGACTTCCTACGTTTAAATATTATTGGGTCTAAATATTTGATACCACCTTATATTGTGTCTAAATGTACCAGATTTATAAGCAAATACCAGAGTTTCCTGGTGGCTGTGTAGACCCAAAAATATTTAAACTTAGGAAGTCTCGTATATTATTTTTATTATTTATCTTTTCATTTAATAACATTTAAAATAAAGGGTATATGCCCAGTAATATGGAGCGACCTCTCTTGGACCACGCAAACAGCATAATAAGCTATAAGGGGAAAAGATGGGGGAAATAACATTGTGGGCTACTCTTGGACCCAAACCATAATCAACTTACCATTGGTAACTAGATCTAACATATAGTTGGAGTATCACAAAGCCCTGTCTTGGGTCCCTTGTCTTTTTTTCTCTATACATCCTCCTTTGGGTTCCAGTACCACTTACAGGCTGATGATACACAAATCTATCTTTCCTCTCCTGATAACTCTCCCTCTTTACTCAACCAGATTTCCTCTTGGATGTTGTCGCATTACCTCCAACTCAATCCGTCTAGAACTGAGCTGCTTCTTACTCCCCCCTTTCTCCAACATTGGTGTGTCCGGTCCACGGCGTCATCCATTACTTGTGGGATATTCTCCTCCCCTACAGGGAAAGGCAAGGAGAGCACACAGTAAGAGCTGTCCATATAGCTCCCCCTCTGGCTCCGCCCCCCAGTCATTCTCCTTGCTGCTCTGAACAAGTAGCATCTCCACGGGGATGGTGAGGAGTTTGTGGTGTTAGTTGTAGTTTTTTATTTCTTCTATCAAGAGTTTGTTATTTTAAAATAGTGCTGGTATGTACTATTTACTCTGAAACAGAAAGAGATGAAGAGTTCTGTTTAAAAGAGGAGTATGATTTTAGCAGCAGTAACTAAAATCGATTGCTGTTCCCACACAGGACTGTTGAGATGAGAGAACTTCAGTTGGGGGGAACAGTTTGCAGACTTTTCTGCTCAAGGTATGACTAGCCATTTTTTAACAAGACTGTGTAATGCTGGAAGGCTGTCATTTTTCCCTCATGGGGATCGGTAAGCCATTTTCTTAGACTTAGAAAGAATAAAGGGCTTATTATGGGCTATTAACTGGTGGACACTCTTAAGGGCTAAATCGATTGTTTATTTAAGTTATATTTGGAAAGTTTGAATTAATTTTCACACTTTTATTGTTTGGGGAACGTTTTTATTGCCAGGCACTATTTTAGACACCTTCCCAGTCAGGAAGGGCCTTTCACTGTATTAGGCAGAGCCTCATTTTCGCGCCATTTTGCACAGTTTCTTTTAAGTACAGTGCATGCAGATGCATGTGAGAGGGTCTGGTGTCCACTGAAAAAGTTCCTAGAAGGCTTGAAATACCCCCCTGGGATAGTTGAAGTCACAACAAAGGCTGTGGCTGGGACTGTATTGGGGTTAAAATTGCAAACGGCTCCGGTTTCCACATTTTAAGGGTTAACAGCTTGAAAATTGGGGTGCATTAAGACACTGTGGTGAAAATTTGGTAAAGATTGGATAATTCCTTCATAGTTTTTCACATATTCAGTAATAAAGTGTGCCCTGTTTAACATTTAAAGAGACAGTAACGGTTTTGTTTTAAAACGGTTTTTGTACTTTATTAACCAGTTTAAGCCTGTTTAACATGTCTGTACCTTCTGATAGATCATGTTCTGTATGTATGGAAGCCAATGTGGTTCCCCCTTCAAATATATGTGATAATTGTGCCATAGCGTCCAAACACAGTAAGGACAGTATTGTCACAAATAGTAAGGTTGCCCAGGATGATTCATCAGATGAAGGAAGTAGAGATAGTTCTACATCTTCTCTTTCTGTGTCTATACCAGTTATGCCCGCGCAGGCGACCCCTAGTACTTCTAGCGCGCCAATGCTTGTTACTATGCAACAATTGACGGCAGTAATGGATAACTCCATAGCTAATATTTTATCCAAAATGCCAGCATTTCAGAGAAAGCGCGATTGCTCTGTTTTAAACACTGTAGAGCAGGAGGGCGCTGATGATAATTTTTCTGTCATACCCTCACACCAGTCTGAAGTGGCAGTGAGGGAGGGTTTCTCAGATGGAGAAATTTCTGATACAGGAAGAATTTCTCAGCAGGCAGAACCTGATGTTGTGACATTTAAATTTACATCAGAGCATCTCCGCGCATTATTTAAGGAGGTGCTATCTACTCTGGATGATTGTGACAATCTGGTCATCCCAGAAAACTTGTGCAAGATGGACAAGTTCCTAGAGGTCCCGGTGCACCCTGATGCCTTTCCGATACCTAAACGGGTGGCGGACATAGTGAAGAAGGTGTGGGAGAAGCCAGGCATACCTTTTGTCCCTCCTCCTATATTTAAGAAATTGTTCCCTATGGTCGACCCCAGGAAGGACATATGGCAAACAGTCCCTAAGGTCGAGGGGGCGGTTTCTACACTAGCCAAACGCACGACCATTCCCATTGAGGACAATTGTGCTTTCAAAGATCCTATGGATAAAAAATTGGAGGGTTTGCTTAAAAAGATTTTTGTACAGCAAGGTTACCTCCTTCAACCTATTTCGTGCATTATTCCTGTCACTACAGCGGCGTGGTTCTGGTTCGAGGAACTGGAAAAGTCGCTCAGTAGGGAGACTCCGTATGAGGAAGTCATGGACAGAATTCACGCACTTAAGTTAGCTAATTCCTTTATTTTAGACGCCGCTTTGCAGTTGGCGAGATTAGCGGCGAAAAATTCAGGGTTTGCAATTGTGGCGCGCAGAGCGCTCTGGCTAAAGTCTTGGTCGGCGGATGTATCTTCCAAGACAAAATTGCTTAATATCCCTTTCAAAGGTAAGACCCTTTTTGGGCCAGAATTGAAAGAAATTATTTCAGACATCACTGGGGGAAAGGGCCATGCCCTCCCACAGGATAGGCCTTTCAAGGCTAAGAATAAGTCCAATTTTCGTTCCTTTCGCAATTTCAGGAACGGACCGGCTTCTAACTCGGCAGCCTCTAGACAAGAGGGTAACGCTTCCCAGACTAAACCAGGACCGGGACCGGATCTA
This sequence comes from Bombina bombina, assembly GCF_027579735.1. NCBI lineage: Eukaryota > Metazoa > Chordata > Amphibia > Anura > Bombinatoridae > Bombina > Bombina bombina. The sequence goes on from NC_069504.1 coordinate 1,080,468,056, forward strand.
GTAGGGGACAGACTCTCTCTCTTTGCTCAGGCTTGGGCAAGAGATGTTCAGGATCCCTGGACACTAGAAATAGTCTCTCAGGGTTATCTTCTAGAATTCAAGGAACTACCCCCAAGGGGAAGGTTCCACATTTCTCACTTATCTTCAAACCAAATAAGTAGACAGGCATTCTTACATTGTGTAGAAGACCTGTTAAAGATGGGAGTGATACACCCAGTTCCAACTGTGGAACAAGGTCAGGGGTTTTTACTCAAATCTGTTTGTAGTTCCCAAAGAAGAGGGAACTTTCAGACCAATTCTGGATTTAAAAATTCTAAACAAATTTCTCAGAGTTCCATCGTTCAAAATGGAAACAATTCGAACAATTTTACCTACAATCCAGGAGGGTCACTATATGACTACCGTGAATTTAAAGGATGCGTATCTACATATTCCTATCCACAAAGATCATCATCAGTTCCTAAGGTTCGCCGTTCTGGACAAACATTATCAGTTCGTGGCTCTCCCATTTGGACTAGCCACTGCTCCCAGAATTTTCACAAAGGTGCTCGGGTCCCTTCTAGCGGTTCTAAGACCAAGGGGCATTGCAGTGGCACCTTATCTGGACGACATTCTAATTCAAGCGTCGTCTCTTTCCAAGGCAAAGGCTCATACAGACATTGTTCTAGCCTTTCTCAGATCTCACGGGTGGAAGGTGAACGTAGAAAAGAGTTCCCTGTCTCCGTCGACAAGAGTTCCCTTTTTGGGAACAATAATAGATTCTTTTGAAATAAAGATCTTCCTGACAGAAGTCAGAAAGTCAAAGCTTCTAAACACTTGTCAAGTTCTTCTCTCTATTCTGCAGCCTTCCATAGCTCAGTGCATGGAAGTAGTAGGGTTGATGGTTGCAGCAATGGACATAGTTCCTTTTGCTCGAATTCATCTAAGACCATTACAACTGTGCATGCTCCAGTAGACAGGATCACCTGTCTCAGGGAATGAGTTTCTGCAGACCAAAGTGGGTCATTGTCACGACCGACGCCAGTCTATCAGGCTGGGGCGCGGTCTGGGATTCCCTGAAAACTCAGGGTTTATGGTCTCGGGAAGAGTCTCTTCTCCCGATCAACATCCTGGAACTGAGAGCGATATTCAATGCTCTCCGGGCTTGGCCTCATCTAGCGAAGGCCGGATACATAAGATTCCAGTCAGATAACATGACGACTGTAGCTTACATCAACCATCAGGGAGGAACAAGGAGTTCCTTGGCGATGAGAGAGGTATCCAAGATCATCAAATGGGCGGAGGATCACTCCTGCCACCTATCTGCAATCCACATCCCAGGAGTAGACAACTGGGAGGCGGATTATCTCAGTCGTCAGATTTTCTATCCGGGGGAGTGGGAACTCCACCCGGAGGTGTTTGCCCAGTTGACTCAATTATGGGGCATTCCAGACATGGATCTGATGGCGTCTCGTCAGAACTTCAAGGTTCCTTGCTACGGGTCCAGATCCAGGGATCCCAAGGCCACTCTAGTTGATGCATTAGTGGCGCCTTGGTCGTTCAACCTAGCTTATGCGTTTCCACCGTTCCCTCTCCTTCCCAGGCTTGTAGCCAGGATCAAACAGGAGAAGGCCTCAGTGATTCTGATAGCTCCTGCGTGGCCGCGCAGGACTTGGTATGCAGACCTGGTGAATATGTCATCGGCTCCACCATGGAAGCTACCTTTGAGACAGGATCTTCTAGTACAAGGTCCATTCGAACATCCAAATCTAATTTCTCTGCAGCTGACTGCTTGGAAATTGAACGTTTGATTTTATCCAAGCGTGGGTTTTCAGATTCAGTGATAGATACTCTGGTCCAAGCCAGAAAACCTGTGTCTAGAAAGATTTACCATAAAATATGGAAAAGATATATCTGTTGGTGTGAATCCAAGGGATTCTCCTGGAGTAAGATTAAAATTCCTAAGATCCTCTCCTTTCTCCAAGAAGGTTTGGATAAGGGATTGTCAGCGAGTTCTCTAAAAGGACAGATTTCTGCTTTATCTGTCTTGTTATATAAACGACTGGCAGCTGTGCCAGAGGTACAAGCTTTTGTACAGGCTTTGGTCAGAATCAAACCTGTTTACAGACCCTTGACTCCTCCTTGGAGTCTAAATTTAGTTCTTTCAGTTCTTCAGGGGCTTCCGTTTGAACCCTTACATTCCATAGATATCAAGTTGCTATCTTGGAAAGTTCTGTTTTTGGTTGCTATTTCTTCTGCTAGAAGAGTTTCTGAATTATCTGCTTTGCAGTGTGATCCACCCTATCTGGTGTTCCATTCAGATAAGGTTATTTTGCGTACCAAGCCTGGTTTTCTTCCAAAAGTTGTTTCCAACAAGAATATTAACCAGGAAATAGTTGTTCCTTCTCTGTGCCCGAATCCAGTTTCAAAGAAGGAACGTTTGTTACACAATTTAGATGTAGTCCGTGCTTTAAAGTTCTATTTAGAAGCAACAAAGAATTTTAGACAAACCTCATCCTTGTTTGTCGTTTACTCTGGTAAGAGGAGAGGACAAAAAGCTATTGCTACCTCTTTTTCTTTCTGGCTGAAAAGCATTATCCGATTGGCTTATGAGACTGCCGGACGGCAGCCTCCTGAACTGTCAGGTATTTGTCAGTCAGGTTGTACCTTTAAGCAGATTCTATATAAGGCTGCTCCTCCCCCTTCCACCTGCCAATTAATTTAGTTAGAGTTCTGACCAAGTTACCTGGATACAGCTCCTCTTACTCGTGGCTAAAATCTATACTTTCTAATCTATTGGATTACAACTATTGCACACATTCTTGTGCCGGACCTGTTGTGCTAAAACATTGCCAAGCAAATACCGCATCTTGCTATTTGCACCTTTCAACCTCCGGATCAAGCTCATATTACTTATTGTGGGTAAAACAACTGAGACCTACCTATCCTTTCAAAGTCAGTTACCTCTGAAGCCTGCTCACCGTTATCCGTCTCACGGACATAATTGAACTGTCCTTGCCGCTTGTCAGGCTTTCAGCGTACACTTAACCTTACCGCTCCTGTTTGTTTGCAGCTTCTGTGTACACAGCATCTTCTCAGCCTGTCAGCGGATCCAACGTGCTGATAGGTCACTGCGCTCACACCCACACAACCACTGCTGCTGCAGCTACGGAGCACCTCTCCCTTCTCAGTATAACCAGACAGTTTTACTACGAACATTTACAACTGCCTCTCAAACTTGTACAACTGATTGCTCATTCAAGCTTACTTGCCACAACTCCTGTTATCTTATCGAACTGTACAGTGTCTGTAATAGATTGACTTTGCTTGTGTGAGCTACTTATAAAAAGGCATCCACTGTCTCTCATTAACATTCAGCCGTATATTACAGCCTGCTCTAGCCTTTGGGATAATCATACTACTCCTGTAACAAGATAGCAGGAGTTAGCTCAAATTCTCCTTGTAGTACTACGTAACATCAGGGTCTGCGGTTGAGATTCACTCTTTAAAGAACTTTCCCTCCTCGTAACCAGATTTAACCTGACATGAACGAATCACAGCTCACTCCACTAGGGCTGTGGCTTCCACATGGGCCTTCAAGAACGAGGCTTCTGTTAATCAGATATGTAAGGCAGTGACTTGGTCTTCTCTGCACACTTTTGCCAAATTTTAAAAATTTGATATTTTTGCTTCTTCGGAGGCTGTTTTTGGGAGAAAGGTTTTGCAAGCTGTGGTGCCTTCTGTTTAGGTAACCTGATTTGCTCCCTCCCTTCATCCGTGTCCTAAAGCTTTGGTATTGGTTCCCACAAGTAATGGATGACGCCGTGGACCGGACACACCAATGTTGGAGAAAACAGAATTTATGCTTACCTGATAAATTACTTTCTCCAACGGTGTGTCTGGTCCACGGCCCGCCCTGGTTTTTTAATCAGGTTTGAAAATTTTTTCTTTTTCTTTATACACTACAGTCACCACGGCACCCTATAGTTTCTCCTTTTTCTCCTAACCGTCGGTCGAATGACTGGGGGGCGGAGCCAGAGGGGGAGCTATATGGACAGCTCTTGCTGTGTGCTCTCCTTGCCTTTCCCTGTAGGGGAGGAGAATATCCCACAAGTAATGGATGACGCCGTGGACCGGACACACCGTTGGAGAAAGTAATTTATCAGGTAAGCATAAATTCTGTTTTTTCGAGACAACCAACACCTGACATTTCTCTTACAGTTGGAGACTCTATTCTCAACACCTCCCCCCAGGTCCACTGTATTGGGGTCACACTTGACTCTAAACTCACATTCACTCCACATATAGATAAGCGGTCACCACATCTTGCCATGCACACCTATGCAATATTTCCAGAATGCAACCTTTCCTTACTCAAGAAACTACAAAAATAATAATAAATTCCCTCATTTTGCCACGTATTGAGTATGGCAATCTTTTTCTCAATCATCAGCTGCTCCACTCTGCTAGTCCCTACACTGGCTCCCCATACACTCCAGAATAATATTCAAAGTATTAACTTTAACCTAAAAAAGGAATCAACAGCCTCACTCCCAACTATGTTTCCTCTCTAATCTTCAAATACTCCCAGACCCATTCTCTTCAATCAACGTCTCTCCACTTCTATTATCTCTACGCCTCAAAGACTTCTCATGCACTGCTATTTTTCTCTGGAACTCTCTACCCCGCTCCATAAGACTGTCTCCAACCTTGTATAGCTTCAGACACTCTTTGAAAACCCACCTATTCAGAAACGCTTACCACCTATCCTCTGTTTTTCATCCTACCAAAATAAATCTTGAATTGCATTAACTCACTGCTGCCACTACAATCCGCAAGACAAGTTACTCCCAACCTTATGTCTCTGTACTCTCAACCTGTAGACTGCAAGCTCTTCGGAGCATACCATCTTCCTCCTGTACTAGATTTGTTTAGTCTGTTATGTTTTTGTATCTTAACAAATCCTTGTTATTGTATACTCCTATCTCTATGACCTTATGATCTTCATATAAAGGTATTGGAGACTAGACGGTGCATAGTAGTGTATAAACTATATGAAAAACAGGCACACTATGAACAGTATGATTGCATAATGTTATGGACAAACTCTAATTTTCTTAAGAGACATGATTTGACAAACAATATAGCGTTAACCTATACCAGCTTAATGGTTACATTTGGTCAATCTCTTGGGGCTCTAATGCCAGAACTTCAAGAGAATCTTAACAGTTCTTGGGCCTGATACTAGTTCGATGTCCCTCAAATACCTCATTAATAATGTCAGGTTTAAAACAGCCAGCTTAAAGGGACACTGAACCCAACTTTTTTTCTTTCATGATTCAGATAGAGCATGCAATTTTAGGCAGCTTTCTAATTTACTCCTATTATCACATTTTTTTCATTCTCTTGCTATCTTTATTTGAAAAGTAAGAATGTAAATGTAGAAGCCGGCTTATTTTTGGCTCAGCACCTGGGTTGCGCTTGCTAATTGGTGGCTAAATGTACCCGCCAATTAGTAAGCACTATCCAGGGTTCTGAACCAAAAATGGGCTGGCTACTTAGCTTAGATTTCTGCTTTGATAAAAGGAGTAAATTAGAAAGTTGCTTACAATTGCATGCTCTATCTGAATCATAACAGAAAACAATTGGGTTTAGTGTCCCTTTAAAGTCCTCTATCAAAACGTTCAAATAGGATGTCAAATAACTCAGTGCACCAGGGACAGTTAATATCGATGGCGATCCAGGATGTCACGTTCAGAAATGAGCAACTTGATGCAAGATTATTGCCTAGGCTGCCTTTTACTCACTTCTTAGGGTATTGTATTCACAAAATGTATCAAAGCAATGTTTAGGGATTACTCCTGAAATGAGATAAAGGGAGTAATTCTGAAACATCGCTTTGTTTTTTTATGGATACAATACATTTATTCTGCTTTTAAGTTTGTGCTGCTACATGGACTTTGTTTCTTTGTATCTCCCATGAGACTGTCCTGGAGCAGTAAGCAGTCTCCCAGGAACTAACTGCAGTCTCTCTGACTCTCGGCAATCGAGTGGCAGGGTGGGTTAAAGGAACTGGGGTCCCAAAGTACCATCACCAGCAATATGCATACCAGCTGTATTTCCCTGGGGATTGACATCTGCAAGTGCCTCAGTGAGAGATTGTTAAACTGTGGTTTGGTAAATGTCTAGCAGGGCTCCCAGTGCAAAAATAATATCACTATCAGCCTCCATATTCAGTCTTGTGTCAAACTTTAGAATTGAGTGTACTCTGTCCTCCATTAAGCAAATACACTGTAGTAAAACACTGCTTAGTAACCCAGTTACCTGGGGGGGGGGAGGGGAGGGTTGATATGCAGCACCCAAGCTACGCAAATAATCAACCACATAGTCTGGACACTTGAGTAGAAAATCTAGCTGCCACTCTAGACTCAAGACTCCCAGACTCAAGAGGTTATATCAGCTTATGGACACTGTAGATTCCAGAATGAAAACTAAACAAAAGCTGGTAAATGAACCTTTAAAAGGTAAATGGGAGCTGGGAGCTCCTCTCAGGCGTGTCTTGCCGCATCAGCAGTTGGCTCCACCCCCAGAGCATGTAATTTTATCACAACAACACAGCAAATCTATGTGTTTAACACCTCCAATTTGTGACCAGTGAGTAGCACTGCTGATTGGATCACCAGGGGTTAAACACATTGCTTTACAGCATCAAAAGTGATAAAATGACATGCTCTAATACAGCATGTCATTTTATCACTATAATGACTATTTAACTGTGTATCCTAAGCTTGTACCGTCTGCAAACCACTACTGGCAAGAGGTGCTGATGCGGATTGTGCTGTTTGTCAGGTTTAATTGATTTTTGTGTGGCCATAGGGGGTAGGCTATGGGTGGGGGGCAGCTACACTACAGAAAATTGGCTTATTTGCCAAATAAAAATAAAATAAAAAAAACAATACTTTTTTTTTAGCAAGCTGAGTACTGGCAGACAGCTGCCAGTATCCAAGATGGCGGCAAATAGATAAAGGGGGGAGGGTTAGAGAGATGTTTGGGGGGATCAGGGAGGTTGGGGGCTAAGGGGGATCCAACACTGCAGAATAAATTAAAAATAATAAAAAAAAATGATATTAAAAAAAAAAGCCTTTTATTTTAGTACTGGCAGATTTTCTGCCAGTACTAAAGATGGCGGTGACAATTGTGGTGTGGAGGAGGGAAGAGAGCTATTTGAGGGGGGTCAAGGAGGGATCAGGGGGTGCGATATGTCAGGTGGGAGGCTGATCGCTACACTAAAGCTAAAATTAACCCTACAAGTTACCTAATTAATCCCTTAACTGCTGGGCATAATACAAGTGTGGTGCGCAGCGGCATTTAGCGGCCTTCTAATTACCAAAAAGCAATGCCAAAGCCATATATGTCTGCTATTTCTGAACAAAGGGGACCCCAGAGAAGCATTTACAACCATTTGTGCCATAATTGCACAAGCTGTTTGTAAAATACTTCAGTGAGAAACCTAAAGTTTGTGAAAAAGTTTGTGAAAAAGTTAACGATTTTGTTTATTTGATCACATTTGGCGGTGAAATGGTGGCATGAAATATACCAAAATGGGCCTAGATCATTACTTTGGGTTGTCTACTAAAAAAAAAATATGTACATGTCAAGGTATATTTAGGGATTCCTGACAGATATCAGTGTTCCAATGTAACTATCGCTAATTTTGAGGAAAGAAAAGGGTTTGGAAATAGTAAAGTGCTACTTGTATTTATTGCCCTATAACTTGCAAAAAAAGCAAAGAACGTGTAAACATTGGGTATTTCTAAACTCAGGACAAAATCTAGAAACTATTTAGCATGGGTGTTTTTTGGTGGTTGTAGATGTGTAACAGATTCTGGGGGTCAAATTTAGAAAAAGTGTGTTTTTTTTTACTTTTTTTTAATCATATTTTATAATTATTTTTATAGTAAATTATAAGATATGATGAAAATAATGGTATCTTTAGAAAGTCCATTTAATGGCGATAAAAAATGTATATAATATGAGTGGGTACAGTAAATGAGTAAGAGGAAAATTACAGCTAAACACAAACACTGCAGAAATGGTCACTAAGGGGTTAATACCCAGGCAAGTTAGGGTGGTCATAATATTGGTTATCACGATCCGTGCTAACAATAGCGCACCACTTGCGATCTAGCCCTTTGACAGGCAATTCTTTGGCATGATGAAAAGCTGTTGCTGTGCTCTTACAATGTTTATATATATATATATATATATATATATATATATATATATATATATATATATATATATATATATATATATATATATATATATATATATATATATATGTATATATATATATATATATAGATACAATTGTTTTCTGCATGAAAAATGTTAAAACTCATTTGAAACTAATAAGAAGTGAAGTTTAAACTGTGGGATAAATATTCACTGTTTGATAAAGATAACTCGGCATGGGAACATTATAATCTGCACATTTTAAAATGTGATCATCAGGGAATTTGATGTGAGCTTTATTTGGGTATAAGCAGCACATCATAAGTATCTTTTTATTTTGTGCATGTGCAGACGAACAATGTCAATGTTTAGCCACTAGATGGTGCTGCATGCTTGATTGAAAGCCTGATCTTATATTGTAATCAGAATTTGTATTTTTAAAGGATTTTTTATATGAAGGTACAGTATAAGTCACAGCAAGCATGAGCCTTTACTATTTCATTCCTGAGATTTAAGAAGTAGCTTAACTCTCTATACTGTGCTATTTATAATGTTTTGGTAAAATAAGTAAGCTTTTATAAAGTGTTGCATTGTCTAGAAGTGGCTCTATATTAATATTTCAAGTCTGCTAAGTTTGCAAAAGAATCAGTACAAATTACTGCTTTGCCTTGAATGCAAAGATTGTTCCAAGAATAGATACAATGATCATCTACTTCCCTACAGAGCACCACATTTTCTGGTTTTGTTTTTTGAGGGGTAAGACATTACCTCTTTTTTGATTTTTGAATGAGGCTGCTACTGAGGAGGAAGAAACAGTGATATTAAAGAGCCATTATAGTAAAAAAAAAATGACATTCTCTAATCCGTTTCAACATGTCATTTAAAATAACATAAAACATAAACATTTATAATTTACTTTGTTCTCTTGGTAACTTTTTCTGAAGGAGCAGCAATGCATTACTGAGAGTTAGCTGAACACATCAGGTCAACTCTAGTCTACTGTGTGTTTAACTCTCACAAAAGGGGTTAAACACACAGTAGAAATACTGCTCTAATCAGCAGTCCTTGTTCAACATCTGAGTCGTGCGACTAGTTCTGCTGATTGGATCAGGAGAGTTCTTCAGATCAGAGGCGTAACTAGAAACCACAGGGCCCAGGTGCAAGAATCTAAGAAGGGCCCCCCACCCCCCCCCACCCCCCAAAAAAAAGAGAAGTGAATTTGATACATATCTTTTTTTTTTTTTTTTTTTTACATTTAACACAGAAAAAAAAATGTGAATCAGATTACATGTCTGCAAAAGGAGGTACCCTGTGCCCACAGTCCATGAGATGGTCTGACCCCCTATTACTGTATATAGTGACACTGTTTAACCCACCAGTACTTTATATAGTGAGTCAGTGACACAGTCTGTAATCTGCCGGTGAGATGGCTGGCCTGCCCCTACCCACCCCAGTGCTTTATAAAGTGACCACAGTAGTCAGTGATATGGTCCACCCCCTCATACTGTATATAGTAGTACTGTATAGTGACACTGTTTACCCCCTGCCCCCCCCCATGCTGTAGTAACAAGGTCTGTAATTTGCTGGTTCCACAAACATACACACACACACATACATGCATAAATACACACACAGTCACATACACACACACACACATACATGCATAAATACACACACAGTCACATACATACACACACATACATGCATAAATACACACACAGTCACATACATACACACACATACATGCATAAATACACACACAGTCACATACACACATACACACACACATAAACACCAATTGGTAAAACAGAAATACTAACCCCTGTAGTCAGAGACACTAGTGAAGCATCATGTCACACTCACATGATATCAGTGCAGGAAGTGGCAGGTCGACGTTTTTTATTGTTAACATTTTTTCTATTTTTTTTTAAAGCTGGGGGCCCAGTCGCAATTGCACCCTCTGCACCCCCTGTGGTTTCGCCCCTGCTTCTGATCTTCACAAACAGTGCTCTGCGAGTGTTCAGCACCTAGGTAGCATTTGCTGATTGGTGGCTACATTTAAACACCAATCAGAAAGTACTACCGAGGTGTTGAACCGAAAATGGGCCGGCTTATATGCTTAGAAATAAAAAATTGATAATAGGAGTAAATTAGAAAAATGCTTAAAAGTGCTGCTCTATTTTTCCTTCTTGAAAGGGATATTAACCCCTTAATGACCACAGCACTTTTCCATTTTCTGTCCGTTTGGGACCAAGGCTATTTTTACATTTTTGCAGTGTTTGTGTTTAGCTGTAATTTTCCTCTTACTCATTTACTGTACCCACACATATTATATATCGTTTTTCTCGCCATTAAATGGAATTTCTAAAGATACCATTATTTTCATCATATCTTATAATTTACTATAAATTTTTTTATAAAATATGAGGAAAAAATAGAAAAAAACACACTTTTTCTAACTTTGACCCCCAAAATCTGTTACACATCTACAACCACCAAAAAACACCCATGCTAAATAGTTTCTAAATTTTGTGCTGAGTTTAGAAATACCCAATGTTTACAAGTTCTTTGCTTTTTTTGTAAACTATAGGGCCATAAATACAAGTAGCACTTTGCTATTTCCAAACCATTTCTTTTCAAAATTAGCGATAGTTACATTAGAGCACTGATATCTTTCAGGAATCTCTGAATATCCCTTGACATGTATATATTTTTTTTTAGTAGACATCCCAAAGTATTGATCTAGGCCCGTTTTGGTATATTTCATGCCACCATTTCACCGCCAAATGCAATCAAATACAAAAAAAATCGTTCACTTTTCACAAATATTTTCACAAACTTTTGGTTTCTAACTTAAATTATTTACAAACAGCTTGTGCAATTATGGCATAAATGGTTGTAAATTCTTCTCTGGGATCCCCTTTGTTCAGAAATAGCAGACATATATGACTTTGGTGTTGCTTTTTGGTAATTAGAAGGCCGCTAAATGCCACTGCGCACCACACGTGTATTATGCCCAGCAGTGAAGGGGTTAATTAGGGAGCATGTAGGGAGCTTTTTGGGGTAGTTTTAGCTTTAGTGTAGTGTAGTAGACAACCCCAAGTATTGATCTAGGCCAATTTTGGTATATTTCATGCCACCATTTCACCGCCAAATGCGATCAAATTAAAAAAAACGTTAATTTTTTCTCAATTTTAGGTTTCTCACTGAAATTATTTACAAACAGCTTCTGCAATTATGGCACAAATGGTTGTAAATGCTTCTCTGGGATCCCCTTTGTTCAGAAATAGCAGACATATATGGCTTTGGCATTGCTTTTTGGTAATTAGAAGGCCTCTTAATGCCGCTGCGCATCACACGTGTATTATGGCTAGCAGTGAAGGGGTTAATTATGTAGCTTGTAGGGTTAATTTTAGCTTTAGTGTAGAGCTCAGCCTCCCACCTGAAACATCAGACCCCCTGATCCCTCCCAAACAGCTCTCTTCCCTCCCCCACCCCACAATTGTCCCCGCCATCTTAAGTACTGGCAGAAACTCTGCCAGTACTAAAATAAAAGGTATTTGGCCCTTTTAAAAAAAAAAAAAAAAAAAAAAGCATATTTACATATGCTGATGTGTAGGATCCCCCCTTAGACCCCAACCTCACTGATCCCCCACCAAACTGCTCTCTAACCCTTCCCCTCTGCAATAATGGGCGCCATCTTGGATACTGGCAGCTGTCTGCCAGTACCCAGTTTTGTAACAAAATGTGCCTTTTTTTTAAAAAAAAAATTCCCTTTTCTGTAGTGTAGCTTTCCCCCCCCCACCGAGACCAACCCCCAACCCCTTCCAGGTCCCTTAGATTATATTTTACTGTAATGGTGTTTTTAATTTTTAACCTTTTTTTTCTGTAGTGTAGCGGTTCCCATCCGCTCCCGCCCCGTGCATGCGACCACCCACCACCCCCGTGCACGCGCGCGCTCCCGTGCGCGCCCCCGTAGCTCCCGCCCCCTCCACTCCACACTGAGCACCGATGGCCGCCCACTCGCCTCCCAAGTAAGCTCCCACCCACCAACGATACCGGCCACCGATGTCCGGTGCAGAGAGGGCCACAGAGTGGCTCTCTCTGCATCGGATGGCCAAGGGGGGTTATTGCAGGATGCCTCCATATCGAGGCATCACTGCAATAACCGGAAAGCAGCTGGAAGCGAGCAGGATCGCTTCTAGCTGCTTTCCAGACCAAGGACGTACGCCACACGTCCTCGGTCATTAACTGTATTTTTTTTGAGGATGTGTGGCGTACGTCCTTGGTCGTTAAGGGGTTAAACAGTCTGTTTCATTGTTCTAATAACAAAAGCACTTAGCAGGGGGTTATACTTTAGTAATCATTGCAATATGTATTATTCATCCATTTAAATGGATTTTACATTTTATTTATTTTTTTAACCCCCTAAGGACTGGGCATTTCAGACAAAAAAAGACACGTTAGGTAAAAAAGGAAGACGTTCTGTTGGAATCACAGTGTGAATAATGATCAAGTTATTCCAAAATAGAATAGGATGAGGAGTATGTAATTGTGGATAAAGGAAAACCTAGAATCCCTGATCAAAGTATGCAAATGGAGTTAAATATAAATAATCATGGTATATCACATATAATGTTTAGATGGCAAACAACCAGTTTGATAGTAATTAGAAAATGTGTTCAGCATAAGGCTGATTCATCAAACAATAAAGGTGTATAAAATCATGATTCCTGAAAGGGATCATTCAATAATAACAAATGTACTGTTCCACATGAATGTATGGATGGCAATGAGATGACTAAATCATCTCTCATGAGTGTATACGGCCTTAAGTAGATTCAATAAACCTGTAGCAAGATATATAACAGTGTATGTTGCAAAGAAAGTAAATGAAGGGTGGATGGACAATAGTTGAGTGGCGAGCAACGACATAATAAATAAATCACTGAGGGATATGTGTACACAATGTTCTGATAATCTCTCAGGATCAAGTGTATTCAAACAGTACCAAAGTAGTATTTGATGTGAGTATGATGCCACTAATATCCAGTCAACTAGTATTACAGGTCACAGTGTGCATGTGCACTCCAATTATAACCACTATAATATCCCACATAGAGTATCTGGATGGCAATGAGTTAATAAAGCAGTTACACTATAATATGTGTGAGTGAGGCTACTGTTGTTAAGGTTTTGCTTTCACCCTAATCTTTTGATGAGGTTTTAATATTTCTTAAGTTTCCTGCTTGTATTTCAATCAACTAAGTATATAATATAATGTGTCCTAGTTACAGGATCATATAGTTAAATAGTGGCAACTTAACTATTCCACACGAGTCAAGTAGATGGTAATAATTAGGCTAGATTGCTACTTTTAAATATTTGCAACATAAGGCTGTGTCATCATCTGACATAGTGTCTATGGGATATTGTGAAATACCTGGGATATATTGAATCAGCAGCTTTACATTTAGATAAGTGACAGGCAAAAAAGTGTTAGTAGGTAAAACACTGTGATAAATGTACACAGTAAATCCTGAACTCTGGTAAGGATATAAGTGTTTCTAACTTAACTACCTAACTTTGGGTGATCCCAGTACTAATCAACGGAACAATACTAAATTTTGTTAGTGGTTGCTGATATCAGGCTGATAGGGTTTACAATAAACTTCTGTGAATAACAATAGAACAGATAAACAGTACTAAGATGGGAAGGAAAGAAGGGCGACTCCTAGTGCAGATCAATGAGGTTTTCGTGACCCAATATATAAACCCGGGAATAAGGGTACTCACGTTTCACAAAGCACCCAATGGTGCAAATGACACCTTCTGGACTATTATAGTGGCCCAGTGCACATAACCATCGGTATCCCTGGTGTATTTATGCAAAGGTATCTCTGATGTGCATAAGCGGTAAAAGTATCAAGGAGTCTCCATAAAGTGCTAGGTACGAGTGTAAAAAGTTTATATTTAAAAATACAAAAATATACAGTACAATAAATAAAAACAAAAACTCTATTTGCTACGGGTTTCTCAGCGTCTACACAGCAATATGGGCATTAGTTGATTGTAGAATTGTTTTTGTTAATAATAGGCCACACATATTATTTGTAACTATTTTTATATGTGTATATGTTTACATGTTTAAAAATAGTTTAGATTAATAACGTATGCTCTTATTGTAACAGGTAGGTTAGAGCTACAGTAATTTTATTATTAAGATTGCAATGTGCAGGATGACTATGTATGCATGTATTGTAATGTTTTGAATACTTCACATATTATGTTTAACCTTTATCTACGCTGGCAACATAGTTTGTTAATTAGACACCTGTGCATTAGGGAGGTTACTCGCTTACAATTGGTAGCTGTATTGTATATATACGAGACTCAGAGTGCTGGGAGTACTATATGCCTGAAGAAATGGCGCGGTAGACACAGAGAAACCCGTAGCAAATAGAGTTTTTGTTTTTATTTATTGTACTGTATATTTTTGTATTTTTAAATATAAACTTTTTAAACTCGTACCTAGCACTTTATGGAGTCTCCTTGATACTTTTACCGCTTATGCACATCAGAGATACCTTTGCATAAATACACCAGGGATACCGATGGTTATGTGCACTGGGCCACTATAATAGTCCAGAAGGTGTCATTTGCACCATTGGGTGCTTTGTGAAACGTGAGTACCCTTATTCCTGGGGTTATATATTGGGTCACGAAAACCTCATTGATCTGCACTAGGAGTCGCCCTTCTTTCCTTTCCATCTTAGATCTTTGAATCCTCTACTGGTTCTAGAAGGAGCAGTTCGCTCCGGTGCACAGTTTGCTGGGACACTGCACGTTCTCAGGCTTCTTTACTAGGCATTATCTTTGCCTTCACACATGGGGGGGTAGTTATCAACGTGTCAACTTTCCTGCCTTCGCCGGCCCAATACGCTCGCCTAAGCTCGCCTAACATCGCCGCCGCGGACCTGAAAAAATACGCCTAAGTTATCAAATAAAGCTGTCAAAAAGCCGCGGGGTGATGAGCAGCGGACTGTGAGAGTTATCACTCATCCGATCTTGCTGCTCTTCGGCTGTTTGACAGCTTTCTTGCTAGCCTGTCACTAAGCACCCACACTAAACTACACTGTTCTACCCCCTATACCGGCGCCCCCGGAGCCCCCCGCAACTAAATAAAGTTACTAACCCCTAAACCGCCGCTCCTAGACCCTGCCGCAAGTCTTATAAATGTATTAACCCCTAAACCGCCGCTCCTAGACCCCGCCGCAAGTCTTATAAATGTATTAACCCCTAAACCGCCGCTCCCGGACACCGCTGCCACCTACATTATACCTAGTAACCCCTATCCTGCCCCCCTATACCGTCGCCCTCTATAATAAAGTTATTAACCCTTATCCTGCTGATCCCGCACCTCGCCGCAAATAAATAAATAGTTTAACCCCTAATCTGCCGCTCCCTGAACCCGCCGCAACCTATATTAAATTTATTAACCCCTATCCTGCCCCCCACTACACCGCCCCCACTGTAATAAAATTATTAACCCCTAAACCTAAGTCTAACACTAACCCTAACACCCCCCTAACTTAAATATTAATTAAATAAATCTAAATAATATTTCTATTATTAACTAAGTTAATCCTATTTAAAACTAAATACTTACCTATAAAATAAACCCTAATATAGCTACAATATAAATAATAATTATATTGTAGCTATCTTAGGATTTATTTTTATTTTACAGGCACCTTTCAATTTATTTTAACTAGGTACAATAGCTATTAAATAGTTATTAACTATTTAATAGCTTACCTAGCTAAAATAAAGAGAAATTAACCTGTAAAATAAAAACTAACCTAAGTTACAATTACACCTAACACTACACTATACTTTAATAAATTATTCCTATTTAAAACTAAATACTTACCTGTAAAATAAACCCTAAGATAGCTACAATGTAATTAATAATTACATTGTAGCTATCTTAGGATTTATATTTATTTTACAGGTAACTTTGTATTTATTTTAGCTAGTTAGAATAGTTATTAAATAGTTATTAACTATTTAATAACTACCTAGCTAAAAGAAATACAAAATAACCTGTAAAATAAATCCTAACCTAAGTTACAATTAAACCTAACACTACACTATCATTACATTAATTAAATAAATTAACTACAAATAACTACAATTTAATACAATTACATAAACTAACTAAAGTACAACAAATAAAAAAAGCTAAGTTACAAAAAATAAAAAAAATAAGTTACAAACATTTAAAAAAATATTACAACAATTTTAAGCTACTTAGACCTAATCTAAGCCCCCTAATAAAATAACAAACCCCCCCAAAATAAAAAAATGCCCTACCCTATTCTACATTAAAAAAGTTCAAAGCTCTTTTACCTTACCAGCCCTTAAAAGGGCCTTTTGTGGGGGCATGCCCCAAAGAGTTCAGCTCTTTTGCCTGTAAAAGAAAAATACAACCCCCCCAACATTAAAACCCACCACCCACATACCCCTAATCTAACCCAAACCCCCTTTAAAATAACCTAAAACTAATCCCCTGAAGATCATCCTACCTTTAGTCGTCTTCACTCAGCCGAGCCACCGATGAAACTGAAGAGGACATCCGGACCGGCAGAAGTGATCATCCAAGGGGCGCTGAAGAAATCTTCCATCCGATGAAGTGATCCTCCAAGCGGCGCTGAAGAAATCTTCCATCCGGGCGAGGTCATCTTCCAAGAGGCGCTGAAGAAGTCTTCTATCCGGGCGAGGTCATCTTCGAAGCCGAGTCTTGAATCTTCATCCCGCCGACGCGGAACATCCTTCTTTCCCGACGGACTACCGACGAATGAAGGCTCCTTTAAGGGATGTCATCCAAGATGGCGTCCCTTCAATTCCGATTGGCTGATAGGATTCTATCAGCCAATCGGAATTAAGGTAGGAAAAATCTGATTGGCTGATGGAATCAGCCAATCAGATTCAAGTTCAATCCGATTGGCTGATCCAATCAGCCAATCAGATTGAGTTCGCATTCTATTGGCTGTTCCGATCAGCCAATAGAATGCAAGCTCAATCTGATTGGCTGATTGGATCAGCCAATCGGATTGAACTTGAATCTGATTGGCTCATTCCATCAGCCAATCAGATTTTTCCTACCTTAATTCCGATTGGCTGATAGAATCCTATCAGCCAATCGGAATAGAAGGGACGCCATTTTGGATGACGTCCCTTAAAGGAGCCTTCATTCGTCGGTAGTCCGTTGGGAAAGAAGGATGTTCCGCATCGGCGGGATGAAGATTCAAGACCCGGCTTCGAAGATGACCTCGCCCGGATAGAAGACTTCTTCAGCGCCTCTTGGAAGATGACCTCGCCCGGATGGAAGATTTCTTCAGCGCTGCTTGGAGGATCACTTCATCGGATGGAAGATTTCTTCAGCGCCCCTTGGATGATCACTTCTGCCGGTCCGGATGTCCTCTTCAGTTCCATCGGTGGCTCGGCTGAGTGAAGACGACTAAAGGTAGGATGATCTTCAGGGGATTAGTGTTAGGTTATTTTAAGGGGGGTTTGGGTTAGATTAGGGGTATGTGGGTGGTGGGTTTTAATGTTGGGGGGTTGTATTTTTCTTTTACAGGCAAAAGAGCTGAACTCTTTGGGGCATGCCCCCACAAAAGGCCCTTTTAAGGGCTGGTAAGGTAAAAGAGTTTTGAACTTTTTTAATGTAGAATAGGGTAGGGCATTTTTTTATTTTGGGGGGGGGTTTGTTATTTTATTAGGGGGCTTAGATTAGGTGTAAGTAGCTTAAAATTGTTGAAATATTTTTTTAAATGTTTGTAACTTATTTTTTTATTTTTTGTAACTTAGCTTTTTTTATTTTTTTGTACTTTAGTTAGTTTATGTAATTGTATTTAATTGTAGTTATTTGTAGGTAGTTTATTTAATTTATTTAATGATAGTGTAGTGTTAGGTTTAATTGTAACTTAGGTTAGGATTTATTTTACAGGTAATTTTGTATTTCTTTTAGCTAGGTAGTTATTAAATAGTTAATAACTATTTAATAACTATTCTAACTAGCTAAAATAAATACAAAGTTACCTGTAAAATAAATATAAATCCTAAGATAGCTACAATGTAATTATTAATTACATTGTAGCTATCTTACGGCTAGATTTAGAGTTTTGTCGGTAAGGACCCGCGTAGCTAACGCCGGCTTTTTTCTGGCCGCACCATAAAAATAACTCTGGTATTGAGAGTCCACATAAAGGCTGCGTTAGGCTCCAAAAAAGGAGCGTAGAGCATTTTTAACGCAGCTTCAACTCTCGATACCAGAGTTGCTTACGCAAGCGGCCAGCCTCAAAAACGTGCTCGTGCACGATTCCCCCATAGAAAACAATGGGGCTGTTTGAGCTGAAAAAAAACCTAACACCTGCAAAAAAGCCGCGTTCAGCTCCTAACGCAGCCCCATTGTTTGCTATGCGGAAACACTTCCTACGTCTGCACCTAACACTCCCCAGATAGCAAGGAGAACTTGCCACAGACTTGTAGCAAACTTTTGCTGTAAGTCAGTCAAACTTGCTGCAAGTTTTCACTGGCAAGTGTGTTTACTTGCAGAATAATTGCAGCAAAAGTTCTAGTTGACACTTTTTCAACTTGCAGCAAGTTTACCTGGCAAGTCTCTAGCAAGAGAATTTCTGGCAAGTCAACTGCAAGAGCTCTGCAAGTTTGTTGCCAATTTCTGGCAAGTCAACTGCAAGAGCTCTGCAAGTTTGTTATCAATGTCTGGCAAGTCAACTGCAAGAGCTCTGCAAGTGTCTAGTCAATTTCTGGCAAGTTAACAGCAAGAGCTCTGCAAGTTAATTGCAAATTTCTGACAAGTCAATAGCAAGAGCTCTGCAAGTCTGCTGCAAATTTCTGACAAGCCAACAGCAAGAGCTCTGCAAGTCTGCAGCAAATTTCTGACAATTTAACAGCAAGAGCCCTTCAAGTCTACTGCAAAAGCTCTGCTAGTCTGTTACTAATCTCTAGCAAGTCAACAGCAAGAATACTGCAAATATTTAGCATATCTCTGGCACATATATCACAATTTAAGATCAGTGTCTGCCACGAGCACTACAAATGTACTATTATTTACGTCAATCATATTTATAAATTAATAATAAAATGTTTTTTCCTGCAAAAGTTTATCTATGTAAGTTGTTTGTATAAATTTAATTGATCTTAAAGTTGTATCCATGCGTTATCTGAGGTAATATATATTCATATATACTAATATTATGACAGGTAATATATTAAAGGGACACTAAACCCACATTTTTTCTTTTATGATTCAGACAAAGCATGCAATTTTAAGCAATTTTCTAATTTACTTCTATTATAATTTTTTTCCATTTTCTTCCTATTTTTATTCAAAAAAGCAGGAAAGTAAGTTCAAGCGTTGGCCCATTTTTGGTTCAGCACAAGGGTAGCGCTTGCTGATTGGTGCCTAAATGTAGCTATCAATCAGCAAGCACTACCCAGGTGCTAAAACAAAAATGGGCTGGTTCCTATTCTTACATTTCTGCTTTTTCAAAATAAGATAGCAAGAGAATGAAGAAAATGGATAATAGGAGTACATTAGACAATTGCTTAAAATTGCATGCTCTATCTGAATCATAAAAGCAAAACAATGGGTTTAGTATCCCTTTAATTTGAAAACTTGATGTATTATAACACTAATATCATTATCTCAGGTACAGTAGGGCCCCTTTTTACAGCACACCCCTTTAAGGCGTTCCACTTTTAAATCAGTCTTCAGTTCTGCCCATGGTTATTATGTTTCATGTTTTTACCTCCATTTCATTGTTTTTGGCTGTGATTTTAATTGATTATTTTCTTTATGAATATTTGTTTTACAGATATCTCCATATCTGTGCAGTTATAAAAAATAATTATTGTATATAACTAACTGCAATTGTTACCAGAAGTTAAACTAGGAAAAACAGAATTTATGTTTACCTGATAAATTACTTTCTCCAACGGTGTGTCCGGTCCACGGCGTCATCCTTACTTGTGGGATATTCTCTTCCCCAACAGGAAATGGCAAAGAGCCCAGCAAAGCTGGTCACATGATCCCTCCTAGGCTCCGCCTACCCCAGTCATTCGACCGACGTTAAGGAGGAATATTTGCATAGGAGAAACCATATGGTACCGTGGTGACTGTAGTTAAAGAAAATAAATTATCAGACCTGATTAAAAAAACCAGGGCGGGCCGTGGACCGGACACACCGTTGGAGAAAGTAATTTATCAGGTAAACATAAATTCTGTTTTCTCCAACATAGGTGTGTCCGGTCCACGGCGTCATCCTTACTTGTGGGAACCAATACCAAAGCTTTAGGACACGGATGAAGGGAGGGAGCAAATCAGGTCACCTAAATGGAAGGCACCACGGCTTGCAAAACCTTTCTCCCAAAAATAGCCTCAGAAGAAGCAAAAGTATCAAACTTGTAAAATTTGGTAAAAGTGTGCAGTGAAGACCAAGTCGCTGCCCCACATATCTGATCATCAGAAGCCTCGTTCTTGAAGGCCCATGTGGAAGCCACAGCCCTAGTGGAATGAGCTGTGATTCTTTCGGGAGGCTGCCGTCCGGCAGTCTCGTAAGCCAATCTGATGATGCTCTTAATCCAAAAAGAGAGAGAGGTAGAAGTTGCTTTTTGACCTCTCCTTGTACCGGAATAAACAACAAACAAGGAAGATGTTTGTCTAAAATCCTTTGTAGCATCTAAATAGAATTTTAGAGCGCGAACAACATCCAAATTGTGCAACAAACGTTCCTTCTTTGAAACTGGTTTCGGACACAGAGAAGGTACGATAAGCTCCTGGTTAATGTTTTTGTTAGAAACAACTTTTGGAAGAAAACCAGGTTTAGTACGTAAAACCACCTTATCTGCATGGAACACCAGATAAGGAGGAGAACACTGCAGAGCAGATAATTCTGAAACTCTTCTAGCAGAAGAAATTGCAACTAAAAACAAAACTTTCCAAGATAATAACTTAATATCAACGGAATGTAAGGGTTCAAACGGAACCCCCTGAAGAACTGAAAGAACTAAATTGAGACTCCAAGGAGGAGTCAAAGGTTTGTAAACAGGCTTAATTCTAACCAGAGCCTGAACAAAGGCTTGAACATCTGGCACAGCTGCCAGCTTTTTGTGAAGTAACACAGACAAGGCAGAAATCTGTCCCTTCAGGGAACTTGCAGATAATCCTTTTTCCAATCCTTCTTGAAGGAAGGATAGAATCTTAGGAATCATAACCTTGTCCCAAGGGAATCCTTTAGATTCACACCAACAGATATATTTTTTCCAAATTTTGTGGTAAATCTTTCTAGTTACAGGCTTTCTGGCCTGGACAAGAGTATCGATAACAGAATCTGAGAATCCTCGCTTCGATAAGATCAAGCGTTCAATCTCCAAGCAGTCAGCTGGAGTGAAACCAGATTCGGATGTTCGAACGGACCCTGAACAAGCAGGTCTCGTCTCAAAGGTAGCTTCCAAGGTGGAGCCGATGACATATTCACCAGATCTGCATACCAAGTCCTGCGTGGCCACGCAGGAGCTATCAAGATCACCGACGCCCTCTCCTGATTGATCCTGGCTACCAGCCTGGGGATGAGAGGAAACGGCGGGAACACATAAGCTAGTTTGAAGGTCCAAGGTGCTACTAGTGCATCCACTAGAGCCGCCTTGGGATCCCTG
Source organism: Bombina bombina (assembly GCF_027579735.1). Taxonomy (NCBI): domain Eukaryota; kingdom Metazoa; phylum Chordata; class Amphibia; order Anura; family Bombinatoridae; genus Bombina; species Bombina bombina. Next base: position 1,080,490,013 of record NC_069504.1, read on the forward strand.
GATCTGGACCCGTAGCAAGGAACTTTGAAGTTCTGACGAGAGGCCATCAGATCCATGTCTGGAATGCCCCACAGCTGAGTGACTTGGGCAAAGATTTCCGGATGGAGTTCCCACTCCCCCGGATGCAATGTCTGACGACTCAGAAAATCCGCTTCCCAATATTCCACTCCTGGGATGTGGATAGCAGACAGGTGGCAGGAGTGAGACTCCGCCCATAGAATGATTCTGGTCACTTCTTCCATCGCTAGGGAACTCCCCCCTGATGGTTGATGTACGCAACAGTTGTCATGTTGTCTGATTGAAACCGTATGAACTTGGCCCTCGCTAGCTGAGGCCAAGCCTTGAGAGCATTGAATATCGCTCTCAGTTCCAGAGTATTTATCGGTAGAAGAGATTCTTCCAGAGACCAAAGACCCTGAGCTTTCAGGGATCCCCAGACCGCGCCCCAGCCCATCAGACTGGCGTCGGTCGTGACAATGACCCACTCTGGTCTGCGGAATGTCATCCCTTGTGACAGGTTGTCCAGGGACAGCCACCAACGGAGTGAGTCTCTGGTCCTCTGATTTACTTGTATCTTCGGAGACAAGTCTGTATAGTCCCCATTCCACTGACTGAGCATGCACAGTTGTAATGGTCTCAGATGAATGCGCGCAAAAGGAACTATGTCCATTGCCGCTACCATCAACCCGATTACTTCCATGCACTGAGCTATGGAAGGAAGAGGAACAGAATGAAGTATCCGACAAGAGTCTAGAAGTTTAAAGACTTTTCTATGTATCAGAGCTCCACACACATGCAGCTGCATGCCATGCTGTTCTCAAAAACAAGTGCGCCATACCGGCGCGAAAATGAGGCTCTGACTATGATTAGGGAAAGCCCCTATAGAATAAAGTGTCTAAAACAGTGCCTGCTGATATTATTTTACAAAAAATACCCAGATTAAATGATTCCTCAAGGCTAAATATGTGTAAATATGATCGATTTAGCCCAGAAAAAGTCTACAGTCTTAATAAGCCCTTGTGAAGCCCTTATTTACGATCGTAATAAACATGGCTTACCGGATCCCATAGGGAAAATGACAGCTTCCAGCATTACATCGTCTTGTTAGAATGTGTCATACCTCAAGCAGCAAGAGACTGCTCACTGTTCCCCCAACTGAAGTTAATTGCTCTCAACAGTCCTGTGTGGAACAGCCATGGATTTTAGTGACGGTTGCTAAAATCATTTTCCTCATACAAACAGAAATCTTCATCTCTTTTCTGTTTCTGAGTAAATAGTACATACCAGCACTATTTCAAAATAACAAACTCTTGATTGAATAATAAAAACTACAGTTAAACACTAAAAAACTCTAAGCCATCTCCGTGGAGATGTTGCCTGTACAACGGCAAAGAGAATGACTGGGGTAGGCGGAGCCTAGGAGGGATCATGTGACCAGCTTTGCTGGGCTCTTTGCCATTTCCTGTTGGGGAAGAGAATATCCCACAAGTAAGGATGACGCCGTGGACCGGACACACCTATGTTGGAGAAATCATATTTATTTTTTAATGATTTCATACTTTTACTGATTTTAATAAAATTAGCCTTTGCCTGTATGGTAAATATGATCTGTTATCCTCAATACTGTATTAAGGTAAAAATATTCACCAAAAAATCCTTTAGAAATGACTCCATAAAAACAACAGCACTGACTCTTACAAAAGTAATTTAAACTTTTATTAGGCTTCAAATTTTCCAGGTATTAAAACATTTTAAATATGACATTGTAATAAACCAGAGAATAACTTATAGTATAGGCCTAGGGTACAAGTATAATGCAGATGCACAATAATGTTGACAGAACAATAAAAATATAATATGATGTCCATCTGTATCTGTTCTATGATCTTGAATTTGGCACCGACCTGTAAAAATAAAAACAAATATTACATAAACATGGGCATTCTATGCTAATTGCTTAGTTTACAGCAGAACTTTAATTTGTAGAACTAAAAAAGTAAATCTGACAAAAAAATTACACGCCTTTATTTAAACTTCAAGGTTGTGATGAATACTAAAAAAAGGAAATTTATGCTTACCTGATAAATGTATTTCTTTTTCGATACAATGAGTCCACGGATTTCATCCTTACTTGTGGGATATCGCCTCCTGGTCAGCAGGAGGAGGCAAAGAGCACCACAGCAGAGCTGTATAAATAGCTTCTCCCTTCCCTCCCAACCCAGTCATTCGACCGAAGTTAGGAAGAGAAAGGAAAAGCCAAGGTGCAGAGGTGTCTGAAGTTTAACAAAAAATAAATAAATAGAGGGGGCGGAGCTAGCCAGCCTGGGAAATGGCCACGGCTTAGATCAGCTCCTGAGCCCTATCTGGTTGAGAGGCTTCATTCTTGCCTTAACAGGGGAATAATACCCAGCACAGCAGTACCACACATCCCCAACAACAACGGGGTACTCAGATGTGAAATCGGGGAAGTGACTTGATTCTATCTCACAGCGTTAGGCAAACGGCGCAGCCACACGAGCCTACTATCGCCGGAGCTCCGGAACAGCACTAACTGGGACCCGCACTTGCGATGTGTGCAAAGGCGGAGGTAAAATACAACTAAAGAGCATAAATAATACCCGGAGCCTAGCTATGAGCTCTCGACAATTTGAATAACTCCCCCAATAGCCGCTTGATACTGAGCCGTAGGGCTGAGGCCCATAAACCACATGGGGGTTGTAAATGGTTGGTAAACAAGTTTTAGAGCACTGGGGCTGGCGTAAACTGGAAGGCAGAAAACAGTAAAGCTATATTCACTTTTCTATAACCTATCTGGCTCAAATATAAATGCGCAGAGCTGGTAATACATGCTGTGACGCAGTTTTTTTTTGTTGTTGTTATACCATCCTGATGTGCCACGCTCTGCATGATATGTTTCAGGTGCTCACAGCTCTACCATCTTTTATTAAACTCCTGAAATAAACATATGCTACTACAATCTCCACACATAGGTCATGTTTACAAACAGACACGGCCCGAATTACAGAAGTATTGCCAGAGGGGAGACCTACATCATAACCTATCACTCATGAGGGTCCCTGCACATTAATGCAATGACCTGCATTATATTCATTAGGAGATCTTAAATTCAGCGTTTGCGACAGGTATCCATTTTGAATATTAACTATAGTTACTCCTATTTCTGGGACATGACAAACGGTGCTGATCTGTAATTACTTAACATACATAGTGGTTGCTTGGGGCAAAGACTATCAATCAGCCTGTTGAACCAGAGAACCCTTATATGCAACCCTTAAATATAAAGCAAGACTTTGTCACTACTGGAAATCACCATGTCCCCTAAAAAGCTTAACAAAAAAGGAGCCATAACAAAACAAAGAAGTCATATCACCCCCTCAGTAAACAACTTTTTTAAGTCAGTTGAGACTAAGTCTGCAAGTCTAAACCCTACAGATGAGCAAGATTCAGCTACTGCCTTTTCATCTTCAGAATCAGACTCTGAAACTGTGCCTGACACCATTACAGTGCCTAAGATACTGTTTGAATCACTACCTTCAAAAAAAGATTTCTCTGCCCTAGTTGTTCAAGTAAAGCAATGTATCAAGGAAGAAATCAGCGACCTTAAGAAGGAACTGTCAGACATAGGACATAGAGTAGAGGTGGTGGAAAATACACAGGACACCCATGCTACTGCAATAACAGATCTACATACCACCATTCACAAGCAGAACAAAGTAATCCTTGGCCTTGAAGAAAAAATAGATGACATCGAGAACAGGAACAGAAGGCACAATATCAGAATCAGAGGTGTCCCTGAATCTGTATCTACTTCAGGCCTGGAGCAATACCTACAAGATTTATTCAACTTCCTGAAGCAAACAGAGTTGCCTATAAAATATGACCTAGACAGAGCTCATAGAGCACTCCGCCCTAAGCCTTCGGATACACAACCTCCCAGGGACGTGATTGTGCGGGTCACAAACTTCCAGGTCAAAGAAGAACTCATGAGGCTTGCCCGCGAACGACAACCTGTCAAATACGAAAATGCAGACCTTCAATTTTACACAGATCTGTCGCAGAGAACCCTCATCAAACGAAAAGAACTCAAACCCTTCACCTCGCTTCTTAGGAAGAGGAATATCCCATACCGTTGGGGGTTCCCCTTTCACTTAATCATCTTATGGCAAGGGAAAAGATATACCTGCACAGCACCTGGAGAAGTCAAACAGATCTGCAAGGCCCTAGATTTATCCCCGCCAGAGATGGAGGAGGCAAAAGATGCACAAAATCAACACAGTCTAGGATCCAATAGAGACCCTCTCCCCCAGAGGCAAGAATGGCAACAGGTGCAACAGAGGAAAACAAGAAGACAGAACATAGGTGGTCAAAATCTTCTGCCAGAGAAGGGATGATCCTGAGCCAGTGGGGCTGTATCCTTTTTAGCTCTTTATCTCTCTCATGTATTAATTTACAGTGATATATGTTTGTTGCTGTCTTTGATTTCCCTCATAGGAAACATTACAATGAGACTTCCCAGAGACAACCGCTGGACTATGGTAACTGAAACAAAGTTAGACAGTGGGAGCTAGGGAGCTCAGAGTTAGAGCTTCCTCCCACTCTCAGTTAAAATTTATAAAAGTTAGTATATTTATTTCATGTTATATTGATATTTCTTGTTGTTCTTTGTCTGTAATGACTTATGCTTTCATTTAGTTAAAGGTAGTGGGTCACTTGCCCACATAGTATCTCACTTAATGGTACTCAACTCCCTGTTAAAAAATTAAACTGATGCAATATAATCGCTCTCAGCCAGTTGGGGAATATATTCTCCCTTAGTTTAGATGTTGTACACTCTCCTTTCGGTTAAGGAAGGAGTAAAATGTTTTATTAATTGTTTTTTTGTAATTTTCTATTTCTTCAATGTTAATGACATGGGCCACATGAATAAGCAAATGTACTCGGAGTGTAACAGGGGAAAGCATGTAGAGATGAATACTTGGTATGGGGTAACACTGTATAAAAGTCGTTATAATGAGTAGGGACACACCACAAGATTTTACTATTATATCCCAGAACACAAAAGGGCTAAATTGTCCGAATAAGCGTAGAATGGCTTTATTAGACCTGCACAAGAAAGGAGGTCAGATACTCCTGCTACAGGAGACACATTTTAAAACTAAACATATACCTAAGTTTTTTTCCTCTAACTACCCACAGCATTTTCATAGCTCCCATCCCACCAAAAAAATTAATGGAGTAAGCATTCTAATTCACAAGTCAATTGCCTTTAGTAAGATTCAAATAGATCATGACAAAGAGGGTAGATATTTATGCGTCACAGGCCTCCTCTTTGGTAAACCCGTCACCTTAGTAAATTTATACGCCCCTAATAGATTCCAAAGCAAATTCATAAACACCATCACTAATTCTATCCTTTCCCAGGCCAAGGGCTCTCTGATTATAGCAGGAGACCTTAACGTACCACTAAACCCTCAGATAGACTGCTCCAATCCGACTACTAGAATGAAAATCCCAAATTTGCAAAACATATGGCAAAATCTTAAACTCTTAGGGATCCATGATACCTGGAGATACCTGAACCCCCAGAAAAGAGATTTCACATTCTTTTCGAATCCAAATAAATGTTATTCTAGGTTGGATTACATATTTGTAGACCATCTAACTCTCTCTTACTTAAAAGCGGCTGGGATCAGCCATACCTCCTGGTCAGACCACTCACTGGTATGCTGCAATATTGCCTGGCCCTCAGTTCCGCTCAGATCCTATCAATGGAAATTAGATGAATCTTTACTCAAGGGGAAAAAACAGGTTAAGAACATTGCTAATCATATTAAATCCTACTTTATCACAAACAATACCCCTGATATACATCCCACAACGTTGTGGGAGGCCCATAAAAGCACAGTAAGGGGAGAATTTATTAAATCCAAAGCTTACATAATAAAAAAGAGACGGGAAGAATTTACCTCTATAGCTAAAGAAATAGCTGATCTAGATTACTCACATAAGCAATCCCCAGATAATAATCTTTGACTAGAGAGACTCACCTCCAAACGCGACCAATTGAATAGATTACTCCAGATAAATGCCCAAAGACAACTTTTGTCCTTTCAGCAGACTTTTTACAGAGAAGGAAATAAACCGGTAAATGGCTGGCGAGAACCTTGAAAAAAAGGCAACAACGCACCTATATACACTCAATAAAAAGTGAGTCAGGAAAACACGTTGAGGACACCCATAAAATCGCTGAGATATTTAAAACCTTCTATCATAAACTTTATAATCTTTTCCCAGACAGGGTAGACGCAGCACATAGCCACATTTGCCAACAATATCTCACAGACATACAAGTACCACAAATAAGCAAAGAACAAATGGAGATCCTAGACAAACCCTTCAATATAAAAGAAGTAACAGATGCTATACACACTCTAAAATCAAATAAAGCTCCAGGCCCGGACGGATTTTCAGGCCTATATTACAAAACATTTTCAAAATACCTTGCCCCACACCTAACCTCCCTATTCAACCATATTGCAGAGGGTTCCAACTTCCCCGACACCATGTTACAGGCATATATTTCAGTTCTAGAAAAACCGGGCAAAGTACCTGACAAACCGGCCAATTTTAGACCAATTTCCCTACTTAATACTGACTTGAAATTGTACGCAAAAATTCTAGCCTCCCGTATAAACCAAATCCTTCCACAATTAATTCACCAAGACCAGGCGGGTTTCGTGCCCAATAGGGAGGCGAAAGATAATACCGTAAAAGTACTAAATCTCATAGACCTTGTCTCCAAGACTAAAACACCAGCCCTCTTTCTTTCGACCGACGCCGAAAAGGCTTTTGACAGACTTGACTGGACTTACTTACAAATGACTCTACGACGGTTTAGCTTTCCTACCCAGTTCATCCACAAAATAATGGCCCTATATACTAATCCAACAGCTCGGGTTAGGGTAAATGGGACTCTTTCAGAGGCCTTCGAAATAAGAAACGGGTCGAGGCAGGGATGCCCCCTTTCCCCCCTACTATTCATATTGTCACTTGAACCGCTAGCAATCAAACTCAGGGAGAACTTGCATATCAAGGGAATACAGGTAGGACCCAGACAGCACAAAGCAGCCATATACGCAGACGACCTCTTATTGACGATGACTGACCCTCTTAGATCTATCACGCACGCTATGTTGGAACTCACTTCTTTTGGTAGAGTTTCCAACTTCTCAGTCAACATGGCGAAATCGGAATTCTTGCCAGTCATGGTTCCACAGCAAATGCTGGAGGAAATTAGGTCACTTTGTCCCTTAAAAGTGCAAAGTAATCGTCTTAAATACCTAGGAATTTATTTAACTCCAGATAGACAGTTGACACGCAAGTACAACTATGGGGAACTGATCAATGAATTCCATTCCTTGACCTCCTCCTGGCTTTTAAAGAACATCTCTTGGTTAGGCAGGATTCAAGCCGCAAAAATGGTATTACTGCCAAAGGCACTATACATCCTACAGACTGTTCCAGTCCAATATATCTCTAGAGAAATTGATACTTTACAAAAAATAATAAATGACTACATTTGGAGACGCAGACCGCCACGTATAAACAAAAGTACGATCTACAAATTACCAGAGCAAGGGGGGCTTGGAGTACCTCACCTAAATTCTTACAAGCTGGCGATATCCCTCCAGCGGGTTATAGATTGGTGCAGCTATAAAGGAGAACAATCGAAGGGTTGGGTGCAGATAGAAACATTTATGGCAGATACGATCCATTTAGGCAACAAATGCTGGAACCCTCATGCTTTAAAGAACCCCATAGTCTCCCAATCTTCGATCTCCAACGAGACTTGGAAAGATTGGCTATATATTCTTAAGTCATACCCAAAAATCTCCTCAAAATATTCTCCACTCACGAATTTGTTACATAACCCTGAATTCCTCCCGGGTCTCAAACAAGAGAAGAACTCAGATAACCCCCTGGATTCTATAATACAGATTCACACACTATTAGACAACAACAAGCTAAAATCAAAACAACAAATGGATTCATTATCAATACCTTTCTTCGCATCCTGGTTCAATTATCACCAAGCGAGACATTACATATTTTCGCACAAACGTAGAGCTGATCTCACGCGCTCTCTTACTAAGTTTGAACAGACTTGCCTGAGTGACATAAAGGCTCTTAGGTCAGTTTCTACTCTATACAGATTAGTATTAGAAAGCAGGTTCTCTAATTTACCATTGTATACTTTAGGGTGGGACAAAGAGAGGGGCACAACCACATCACATAGGACTTGGCTCACAAGATTTAAAAACCTAGCACACTCAGCACACTCCTCGGGAGCCAAGGAAACAAACATAAAAATTTGCATGCGGTGGTACATGACCCCAGCTAAAATCAAGCGCATATTTAAGGGAAGTTCGGGTATGTGCTGGAGGGGCTGTGGCCAACTTGGCCACATGACCCACATTTGGTGGGAATGCGCTTCTATTAGAAATTTCTGGTCAGAGATCTTTCAGGAAATCAACTCTGTACTAAACACACAACTTAGCCCGAGCATGGAACTGGTCCTTCTCCAAAACACTCCCCAGATAGCATGTAAAATCCGCAGACAGCTGTATCACATAATGTTAAATGCGGCAAAACAAATGGTACCCAGATGTTGGAAAACCACTAAAATACCTTGTGTCAATGATTGGAGGAAACTAGTTAATTCGGACTTAACGTTAGAAAGGTTCCATTACTTACAGACAGGGGGTTTGGACTTCTTTGAGGACATGTTACTTCTGTGGGAGTTATATAAATACAAGCCCAGTCAGACCCACAATGCTCACAACTAGTTAAATATATTGCATAACAACCATAATAACTTCTCTACATTGCTTCCCCGAACAATTCTATGTAGATATAACGGAAATATCTTTTCACAACTGAGTACACGAAGTTCAATTATTTAACATTGTAATCTTATTTGTCTTTTTTTATTTTTATTTTTAATTTAATTTTTTCTTTCTCTGTTGTACATGTTTCTTTTTGTTGAATACTGTTTAATACTGTAAAACAAGAGGCCTATGCATTATGAACCTTTGGTGAAGGATGTGGTCTAGCCAGGCAGCAGTCTTGTATTTAGAACATAGGCAACGAAGGGTAAAATGTTTTTCACAGAATTGTATTTTACGGGGTTGCCAAAGACTTTTGCAGGGATGAATGGACTAACTTTTCACATGGACTGCTTGCTCGATTATATTAGAAGTTGAGAGACTCTGTCATCTCCCGGCTTTGGACACTTTGCAATATCGTCCTCACAATCTGAATGTTAAAAAAGAACACAAAAAAAAAAAAAGTGCCTCTGTTTGATTTTCGCTGTTTGATTTTTGCTGTACATAACCCAATAAAAAATATATATATAAAAAAAAAAAAAAAAAAAATAACCTGTCTCATAGAACAGGGCGGGCCGTGGACTCATCGTATCGAAAAAGAAATAAATTTATCAGGTAAGCATAAATTTCCTTTTCTTTTTCAAGATACGATGAATCCACAGATTTCATCCTTACTTGTGGGATACAATACCAAAGCTATAGTACACGGATGAAACGGGAGGGACAAGACAGGGAACCTAAACGGAAGGCACCACTGCTTGAAGAACTTTCCTCCCAAAAACAGCCTCAGTTGAGGCAAAGATATCAAATTTGTAAAAAGTGTGAAGAGATGACCAAGTCGCAGCCTTGCAAATCTGTTCAACAGAAGCATCATTGTTTGAATGTCCATGAGGAAGTAACAGCCCTAGTGGAATGAGCTGTAATCTGTTCAGGAGGCTGCTGACCAGCAGTCACATACGCAAAACGGAAGATACTCTTCAGCCAAAAAGACAGAGAGGTAGCCGTAGCTTTCTGACCCCTACGTCTCTCTGAAAAGATAACAAACAAAGAAGACGATTGCCGAAAATCCTTAGTCGCTTGGAAGTAGAACTTTAAAGCACGAACCACATCTAAATGTTTTAACAGACGTTCCTTCTGAGAAGAAGGATTAGGACACAAGGAAGGAACGACAATCTCCTGATTAATATTCCTGTTCGGAACAGCCTTAGGGAAAGACCCATGATTAGAACGTAACACCACCTTATCTGAATGAAAAATAAGGTAAGGGGAATTATATTGTAATGCCAAAAACTCAGATACTCTTCGAGCAGAAGAAATAGCAACCAGAAATAAAAATTTCTACGGAATGCATGGGTTCAAACGGAACCCCTTGAAAAACTCCAAGAACTAAATTCAAACACCAAGGAGTCTAAACACTGATCTGATTCTAGTCAGAGCCTGACAAAAGATTGTACATCTGGAACATCTGTCAACCGCTTAAGTAACAAAAATAGATAAAGCAGAGACCAGTTCCATTAAGGAACTTGCAGATAACACTTTCTCCAATCCTTCTTGGAGAAAAGACAAAAAATCCTGGGAATCCTAACCCTACTCCATGAGTAGCCCTTGGATTCACACCAATAAGATATTTTATGGAAAAATTTCCTAGTAACTGGGCTACGTGCCTGAATCCAAGTATCTATGACCGAATCAGAAAAACCTTGCTTGGATAAAATTAAGCGTTCAATCTCCAAGCAGTCAGCTGCAGAGAAACTAGATTCAGATGATGGAAGGGACCCTGAATGAGAAGTACCTTCCTCAATGGAAGCTGCCATGGTGGTCGAGATGACATGTCCACCAGATCGGCATACCAAATCCAAAGGGCAATGAGGATCACCGATGCTCTCCCCTGTTTGACTCAAGCAATCACCCGGGGAAGGAGAGCAAACGGAGGGAATACATATGCCAGGCTGAAAGACCAAGGAACTGCCAAGGCATCTATCAGCTCGGGCCGGAATCCCTGGAACGGAACCCGAATCTTGGAAGTTTGGCATTCTGACGAGATGCCCTAAAATCTAACTCCGGCCGACCCCATCTGAGAATCAGGTTTGAAAACATTTCCGGATGGAGTGCCCACTCTCCCAGATGAAAGGTCTGTTTGTTCAGAAAATCTGCCTCCCAGTTGTCCACCCCTGGGATGTAGATCGCTGACAGATGGCAAGAGTGAGCCTCCGCCCACTGATTATTTTAGCCACTGCAGTCATCGCAAAGGAATTCCTTGTTTCTCCTTGATGATTGATGTAAGCCACTGTTGTTATGAAGAATTTGTCTGAAGCCAACATAGGCCAGACCTGAAGCGCATGGAATATCGCCCTCAACTCTAGGATGTTGATGGGAATGAGAGATTCAGTTTGAGTCCATACTATCTGAGCCCTCAAGGAGTTCCAGACTGCTCCCCATCCTAACAGGCTGGCATCCGTTGTCACAATCACCCATGAAGGTCTGCGAAAGTATGTCCCCTGGGAAAAATGATCCGGCGACAACCACCATAGAAGAGAGTCCCTCAACTCCTGATCTAGAATTATTCGAGGAGACAAAATTTGAATAGTCTCCATTCCACTGCCTAAGCAAGTTTAGTTGCAGAGGCCTGAATTGAAACTGAGCCAACGGTATGATGATCAATTCCGCTACCATCATTCCGATTACCTCCAGGCACTGAACCACTGACGGCTGAAGAGAGGAATGAAGTACTCAACATGTAACCAGAATCCATGACTTTCTGACTTCTTGTCAGAAAAATTCTCATGAATATAGAGTTGATTAGATAACCCAGAAGGGTACCCCATTCTTGGAAAGGAAACACAATGTCAGTATGGGCACTAGATTGCTAACAAGGTGACGCCTGGAGAAAAATCTCGTCCAGATAAAGCGCCACCACAACACCCTGCGGTCTTAGAACCGCCAGTCGAAACCCCAGAATCTTTGTGGAAATCCTGATAGCCATGACCAACCCAAAAAGAAGCGTTGGTCCAGAAAGACAAACCACAAAGAACTAGTGATGATCTCTGTAGGTAAGAACAAGAAGATATGCATCATTTAGATCTACTGTCCTCATAAATTGACACTCCAGGTTTTAAGGAAGGATAGTACGAAAGTTTCCATCCTGAAAGATGGGACTCCGAGAACTTGTTCAGAGTCACAAAGACTAAGATAGGTCTGAATGTTCCCTCCTCTTTGGGAACTACAAACAGTTAAACAAAAATCATGCTCCTGTTTCGGAACAGGCCAAGCACTCCCATGGAAAGAAGGTCTCCACAAAGTAAGAATGCCTCTTTTTTAACTGGTCTGCAGAGAATCTTGAAATCAGAAACCAGTCCACTGTGAAACCTTGAAACACATTATTTTTTTTATTTTTTTTAAAAAAACAGAAGAAATCATCTTCATCAAGCCAGGTTCCTACAAGGCCTTCTTGAATGAAACATTAAAAATTTAGATGTAGATCTAAATCTGTAAAACAAGGCACTAACATAAGGCACAGAGAGCTGGGACAGAGAAACCTGAAACCTATGCTCCCATTTTAAAAACTTCAAGGAAAGAAATTGAAAAAAGGAACTGGACAATTGACAGCCTTTACCCTATCCTGGATCTTATTCAGATGAGTTTCTGACTTAAAAGCATCAGACAACACATCAAACTGAAATACCGTTGCACTAAAGACGGTAATAAAATACACCTCTGGATACCATTGGACGCCCTGGTGTACCCTTTTCCCATTTTCATCCAGATAACCCTTGAGAATCTAACTATTCACTGGAAAAAATAGTAGATCTCTGAGCTAAGTTGGAAACTACTCCATTCACCCTAGGTGATGTCTCCTTAGCTAAGTCGGTTATGGAAAAATCTTCTTTAAGTATAGGGAATGCAGACTTCCCCATTGTGTATAACTCACAGGACGCACTAGGATAGATTACACCTAATAGTGAAAATAACTCCTCTAGTAATGGATAGATTCCATGAGGGAAAACCATGGAATGCATGATATGCAAATAAAAACTCTGGACGGAGTATAATAGGAAGCACAGAGCACTGCATGTGTGCCCAAACATGTTGTGAACACTATAGGTTTGTGGAATAAAGAGATCATTGTCCCCGGGACTCTGAGTTTTCTATCCTGTTAGCTTGTGTGATGAGCCACAGCAAGCTATAATAAAAGGAGAAAATTCAGAAAAAAGAATGTAATGTTTAATAAATTCTCACAAAAAAACGTTACTGTCCCTTGAAATTTTCCTATTTCTGTGACAGAAAATATCCAATGAGCAGGTTAACCTTGCAGGAAATAGACATTGTTATGTACATTAAAGTAACCATGTCTTGTGTCCCTAATTCCGTATAAAAAGTGCAAGGAACCACAGAGCACTGCATGTGGGCCAGAAACTCTATTTTAAGTGATTCAGATGAATCACTCCCAAATAATCCTCGTTGTCAGCAATAGAGAGGTATTTGATGATAGTAACCACTGAATCAATCATGCTCCAAACAAACAGACATTGCAAATATGTACTGGTGAAGCGCTGCTGCTCATCCAAAAGGATTGCAAACTGACACCTTAAATTTTCTTAGTTCAGTGTGCTGTCTAATTAAATAAATCCTCAAGTCAATTTTTTTTTTGTGTGGAAAACCTATAAAGGAAGGTAATTCCCATTGGTATACCAGAGGATGCGCAGAGCACTGCATGTGGGCCATAACAATATGTGGTACATTACAGGAGAATTGTGGCAAAAATTTACCATAGTCAAAGGGCTCCCAAACAGCACAAAGTCTTATAAGGACTGCTTCTTTTAATTCACAAAGTAACTCATTTTAGTGTGCTCTTGTGTCATCCTAAACACAAAGGATGGGATAAATCAAGAAACAGCTGAAATTATCGTAAAAAAGATCAACAGCCAAAGACATACTGTCACTTTAAATTTTAAAACAAAACTCTGTTCTGTTTTTTATCCTTGCAAACGCACAATACATATTAGTACACAAATAATAGCACTGACTGGACCTCAGTGAAATCTTGCTGAGGTGTCCTAATGCTCCTCATCCTGAGAACTTTATGTCCCAAACTCAGAGGTGACAAGTACTGCGTTAACATGCAAACTGCTCTATCTTCCGATAAAGCGAGTGCAGCCTAAGACGCCTTAAACACGGCCCCGCCCCTCGTGGGCGTGATAACACATCGCAGCAGATAGACATGTTAGTTGCGCCTCTTGAGATAAAAATGGCACCAAAACATAACCCCACCCTTCGTGGGCGTAATAATACATAGTCTCCCGGTCGCCATATTTATCACAAAGACCGACTACCGGGAGTAAACTGACCCCTTCTTAGAGAACCTGGGCATCTTGTGTCCACTTTAAATAAAAATTCTGCAGATCAGAAGCGTTTGCTGGCACTACACAGACAGCCCAGTAGGAGATGTGGTGGTAATTAGTACCAGAATATAAAACCAAAGGGGTTGTCCACTTTTTAAAATTATTTTATTGGAAGACAAATAATATAGGTATGAAGATTAACAATTATCTATAGGCTACAAAATATAAAACAAGTCTCAAGAAATACCAAGAGCTACAAACATAAATTACAGTCCAAATTATATGGGGCAACTCTATTTTAAACAAACCCAGATTAAGCAATATTAACTAAACATAGTGAACAAGAGAATTTATCCCAAAGTAAAATGTATACGAATGCTAATATACTCAGCCAGTTCAGTCCTCCAATGCTCTCTCTCTCTCATCAGTTGCTTCCAGGAGGTGAGGAAGATAAAAAAGTGTGTATACTAACTTTTGGCTCCCATTGTATACTTAATTCACTTAAGGTGTGTCCTACCATACACCAATCAAAAGGCTACATGGGAGTGTCCTTCTTAGACAAAGACTAGGCCAGAGGCCTAGTCTATATTTTAAAATATGTTTGTAAATTTAAGAATTAACTATTTGAACACTCTAGGGATAAATTCTCTGGTTTTATGACACCACAGGAGGTGCTCTGCTACATGATAACATATACAAATGAACAGTTGGCTGTATGCTGTTCTATTACTTTGCACAGGGTCATACAAATCAGGGCTTCTCTTCAGTGCAAAAACCCCTAGAAGCCACACTCCTGAGCCCCAGTGCCTGCCATTACCACGATTTCATAGCATTCTTTACATAATAAAGAGATAATAATCCCAGAAAAGTGCTAAACTTCCTCTGTCCTGAATCTTCTCTTTTGGTGTCAGACCCAGAATAAAAAAGTCAGCACTTACCTTGAAACCTGTGCGACAGCATGGCAGTCCAGCAGGTTTTCAGAGGTCCTCTCCCTCCCATAGCCCTGTGGACTAAAATCAGCCTGAGTTAAAAATGCTTAGGCTATCTATATTAGGGCAGTAAATGTGTATAGGAGGCGCAGTGAGAATTATGTCCCACCAGTTCCTATTGCTTTAAAGCCACCAAATGCTTCCCTTTTTACTGAAGAGACTGATCTGGTCTAGGCTACACCCAAGCACCAAGTAGCACTCAGAGGCACTATTTTAAAAATAATAAACACTTGATTGAAGAATCTTTACTAACACCTCACTTTGCCATCTCCTATCTAACTAACACAGGCAAAGAGAATGACTGGGTTGGGAGGGTAGGGAGGAGCTATTTATACAGCTCTGCTGTGGTGCTCTTTGCCTCCTCCTGCTGACCAGGAGGCGATATCCCACAAGTAAGGATGAAATCCGTGGACTCATCATATCTTGAAAAAGAAACATTGTATTTTTAACTGCCATAAATTCTCATGTCAATGCAATATTTATCTAGATATTAACATATTTGGCCACGGTCCTAATCAAACAGATTTTGTCACTACCTGCCAATGGGATGCTTAGAACCTATATTTTAACCCCTTAAAGACAAGCAACATACCCTGTACATCACTCGTCTTTGAATGGGGAAGTGCTATTAAATACGCAGTCTTGCAGCCAGTGTTGAGGCCACGCTATTTACGATGGCAAAAAGGGAGAGTATAATAGCGCAGTACTGCCACTTGTGGCGGGACATGTGCTATTTAAAAAAAAAAATAACCCTTAATGAGCGGCAACATAGATGGTACATCTCAGGGCGCGATCCGATAAAGATCGTAGTTTGCGGCGCAAGCGAGGGAACCCCCGCCGCCCGTAGTTTCAGCTTGCAACTCGAGCTATCCTATATACGGCACCGTCAGATGCTAAAGTGCCGTAAGTCTGATAAACCAGCGATGTCCAGAAATCTGCGTAAGTACAAATTTCTGGAGTCGCCAGTGACTTACGGCACTTTAGAAACTGCCGGTGCCTACAAAACCTGACTAAATTATTAAATCTCCCGTACTGTCTAACACGCCTCCCAAACATAGCCTGACACGTCTAACCCTCTATCCGCTATCCCCCCTCACTATGCCAACAATAAAAAATGTATTAACCCCTAAATCGCCGCTCCCGGACCCCGCCGCCACCTAATAAAGTTATTAACCCCTAAACCGCCGCTCCCGGACCCCGCCGCCACCTACATTATCTATATTACCCCCTAATGTGAGCTCCTACCCCGCTGCCATCTACATTAACTACCCCCTAATGTGAGCCCCTTACACCGCCGCCAGCTATATTAAAATTATTAACCCCTAATTTAATTCCCCTACCCCGCCGCCAGCAATATTAAAATTATTAACCCCTAATCTAATCCCCCTACCCCGCGCCAGCTATATTAAAATGATTAACCCCTAATTTAATCCCCCTATACAGCCCCCAGCTATATTAAATACATTAACCCCTAATCTAATCCCCCTATACCGCCGCCAGCTATATTAAATAGATTAACCCCTAATCTAATCCCCCTACACCGCCGCCAGCTATATTAACTATATTAACCCTAATTATATTAGGGTTAATATAGTTATTATATTATATATATTAACTATATTAACCCTAATAATATTAGGGTTAATATAGTTAATATCGTTATTATATATATATATTAAGTATAATAACCCTATCTAACTCTAACATCCCTAACTAAATTCTTATTAAAATAAATCTAATTAATATTAATATTATTAATTAAAATATTCCTATTTAAATCTAAATACTTACCTATAAAATAAACCCTAAGATAGCTACCATGTAATTAATAATTACATTGTAGCTATTTTAGGGTTTATATTTATTTTACAGGTAACTTGGTATTTATTTTAACTAGGTACAATAGCTATTAAATAGTTAATAACTATTTAATAGCTACCTAGTTAAAATAATTACCAATTTACCTGTAAAATAAATCCTAACCTAAGTTGCAAATACACCTACACTATCAATAAATTAAATAAACTACAAATATGTAAACTAAAATACAATTAAATAAACTAAACTAAATTACAAAAAATAAAAAAAGATTACAAGATTTTTAAGCTAATTACACCTATTCTAAGCCCCCCAAAATAAAAAAATGTCCCTACCCTATTCTAAAATACAAAAGTTAACAGCTCTATTACCTTACCAGCCCTTAAAAGGGCCTTTTGCGGGGCATGCCCCAAAGAAATCAGCTCTTTTGCCTGTAAACCCCCCCCCCACAATACCACCCCCCAACATTACAACCCACCACCCACATACCCCTACTCTAACCCAAACCCCCCTAAAAACAGAATTTATGCTTACCTGATAAATTACTTTCTCCAACGGTGTGTCCGGTCCACGGCGTCATCCATAACTTGTGGGAATATTCTCCTCCCCAACAGGAAATGGCAAAGAGCACAGCAAAAGCTGTCCATATAGTCCCTCCCAGGCTCCGCCCCCCCAGTCATTCGACCGACGGACAGGAGAAAAAAAGGAGAAACCATAGGGTGCCGTGGTGACTGTAGTTAAAGAAAGAAATTTATCAAACCTGATTAAAAAACCAGGGCGGGCCGTGGACCGGACACACCGTTGGAGAAAGTAATTTATCAGGTAAGCATAAATTCTGTTTTCTCCAACATTGGTGTGTCCGGTCCACGGCGTCATCTATAACTTGTGGGAACCAATACCAAAGCTTTAGGACACGGATGAAGGGAGGGAGCCAATCAGGTTACCTAGACAGAAGGCACCACGGCTTGCAAAACCTTTTTCCCAAAAATAGCCTCCGAAGAAGCAAAAGTATCAAATTTGTAGAATTTGGCAAAAGTGTGCAGAGAAGACCAAGTCGCTGCCTTACATATCTGATCAACAGAAGCCTCGTTCTTGAAGGCCCATGAGGAAGCCACAGCCCTAGTAGAGTGAGCTGTGATTCGTTCAGGAGGCTGCCGTCCGGCAGTCTCGTAAGCCAATCGGATGATGCTTTTCAGCCAAAAGGAAAGAGAGTTAGCAGTAGCTTTTTGACCTCTCCTCTTGCCAGAATAAACGACAAACAGAGAAGACGTTTGTCTGAAATCCTTTGTTGCTTCTAAATAGAACTTTAAAGCACGGACTACATCTAAATTGTGTAACAAACGTTCCTTCTTTGAAACTGGATTCGGGCACAAGAAGGTACAACTATTTCCTGGTTAATATTCTTGTTGGAAACAACTTTTGGAAGGAAACCAGGTTTAGTACGCAAAACACCAGATAGGGCGAACTACACTGCAGAGCAGATAATTCAGAAACTCTTCTCGCAGAAGAAATAGCAACCAAAAACAGAACTTTCCAAGATAACAGCTTGATATCTATGGAGTGTAAGGGTTCAAACGGAACCCCTTGAAGAACTGAAAGAACTAAATTTAGACTCCAGGGAGGAGTCAAAGGTCTGTAAACAGGCTTGATCCTGACCAAAGCCTGATCAAAGCCTGAACAAAAGCTTGAACTTCTGGCACAGCTGCCAGTCGTTTGTGTAACAAGACAGATAAAGCAGAAATCTGTCCTTTTAGGGAACTGATGATGATCTTTGTGGATAGGAATATGTAGATACGCATCCTTTAGATCCACGGTAGTCATAAATTGACTCTCCTGGATTGTGGGTAAAATTGTTCGAATAGTTTCCATCTTGAACGATGGCACTCTGAGAAATTTGTTTAGAATCTTTAAATCCAGAATTGGTCTGAAAGTTCCCTCTTTTTTGGGAACTACAAACAGATTTGAGTAAAACCCCAGTCCTTGTTCCACAGTTGGAACTGGGTGTATCACTCCCATTTTTAACAGGTCTTCTACACAATGTAAGAATGCCTGTCTCTTTATTTGGTTTGAAGATAAGTGAGACATGTGGAACCTTCCCCTTGGGGGTAGTTCCTTGAATTCCAGAAGATAACCCTGAGAGACTATTTCTAGTGCCCAGGGATCCTGAACATCTCTTGCCCAAGCCTGAGCAAAGAGAGAGAGTCTGCCCCCTACTAGATCCGGTCCCGGATCGGGGGCTACTCCTTCATGCTGTTTTGGTAGCAGCAGCAGGCTTCTTGGCCTGTTTACCCTTGTTCCAGCCTTGCATCGGTTTCCAAGCTGGTTTGGTCTGCGAAGCATTACCCTCTTGTCTAGAGGCTGCAGAGTTGGAGGCCGGTCCGTTCCTGAAATTGCGAAAGGAACGAAAATTGGACTTATTCTTAGCCTTGAAAGGCCTATCTTGTGGGAGGGCATGGCCCTTACCCCCAGTGATGTCTGAAATAATCTCTTTCAATTCTGGCCCAAAGAGGGTTTTACCTTTGAAAGGGATATTAAGCAATTTTGTCTTGGAAGATACATCCTCTGACCAAGACTTTAGCCAGAGCGCTCTGCGCGCCACAATTGCAAACCCTGAATTTTTCGCCGCTAATCTAGCTAACTGCAAAGCGGCATCTAAAATAAAGGAATTAGCTAACTTAAGTGCGTGAATTCTGTCCATAACCTCCTCATACGGAGTCTTTCTACAGAGCGACTTTTCTAGTTCTTCGAACCAGAACCATGCTGCTGTAGTGACAGGAATAATATACGAAATAGGTTGCAGGAGGTAACCTTGCTGTACAAAAATCTTTTTAAGCAAACCCTCCAATTTTTTATCCATAGGATCTTTGAAAGGACAATTGTCCTCGATAGGAATGGTCGTGCGTTTGGCTAGTGTAGAAACTGCCCCCTTGTTAGGGACTGTTTGCCATAAGTCCTTTCTGGGGTCGACCATAGGGAATCATTTTTTAAAAATAGGAGGAGGGACAAAGGGTATGCCTGGCTTCTCCCACTCCTTATTCACTATGTCCGCCACCTGTTTGGGTATCGGAAAAGCATCAGGGTGCACCGGGACCTCTAGGAACTTGTCCATCTTGCACAATTTTTCTGGGATGACCAGGTTGTCGCAATCATCCAGAGTAGATAGCACCTCCTTAAGCAGTGCGCGGAGATGCTCTAATTTAAATTTAAATGTCACAACATCAGGTTCTGCCTGCTGAGAAATTCTTCCTGAATCAGAAATCTCGCCATCTGACAAAACCTCCCTCATAGCCACTTCAGATTGGTGTGAGGGTATGACAGAGCAATTATCATCAGCGCCCTCCTGCTCTACAGTGTTTAAAACAGAGCAATCGCGCTTTCTTTGAAATGCAGGCATTTTGGATAAAATATTTGCTATGGAGTTATCCATTACTGCCGTCAATTGTTGCATAGTAACAAGCATTGGCGCTCTAGAAGTACTAGGGGTCTCCTGCGTGGGCAAAACTGGTGTAGACACAGAAGGAGATGATGTAGAACTATGTCTACTCCCTTCATCTGATGAATCATCTTGGGCAACTTTACTATCTGTGGCAGTACTGTCCTTACTTTGTTTGGACGCTATGGCACAATTATCACACATATTTGAAGGGGGAGACACATTGGCTTCCATACATACAGAACATAGTCTATCTGAAGGCACAGACATGTTAAACAGGCTTAAACTTCTCAATAAAGTACAAAAACCGTTTTAAAACAAAACCGTTACTGTCTCTTTAAATTTTAAACAGGGCACACTTTATTACTGAATATGTGAAAAACTATGAAGGAATTGTTCAAATTTAACCAGATTTTCACCACAGTGTCTTAAAGCATTCAAAGCATTGCACCCCAAATTTCAGGTTGTTAACCCTTAAAATGTGTAAACCGGAGCCTTTTACAGTTTTAACCCCCTTACAGTCCCAGCCACAGTCCCAGCCCCAGCCCCAGCCTTTGCTGCGACTTCACCAAACCCAGGGGAGTATACGATACCAAATGAAGCCTTCTAGGAACCTTTTCAACTACTTCCAGACCCACACACATGCAGCTGCATGTACTGCTCTCAAAAGTAACTGCGCAGTAATGGCGCGAAAATGAGGCTCTGCCTACTACAGAGAAAGGCCCTTCCTGACTGGGAAGGTGTCTAAACCAGTGCCTGACGTAAAAAAACGTTCCCCAAAGTTATAAAGTGTGAATTTCAACATCAAACTGTATAAAATGCCTAAATAAAGCAATCAATCTAGCCCATAAAAGTGTCTACCAGTTTTAAAGCCCATATTAAGCCCTTTATTCTGTTTGAGACTAAGAAAATGGCTTACCGATCCCCATGAGGGGAAAAATGACAGCCTTCCAGCATTACAGTCTTGTTAGAAATATGGCTAGTCATACCTTAAGCAGAGAAGTCTGCCAACTGCTCCCCCCAACTGAAGTTATCTCATCTCAACAGTCCTGTGTGGGAACAGCAATCGATTTTAGTTACTGCTGCTAAAATCATACTCCTCTCACAAATAGAACTCTTCATCTTTTTCTGTTTCAGAGTAAATAGTACATACCAGCACTATTTTAAAATAACAAACTCTTGATAGTAGAATAAAAAACTACAACTAAACACCACATACTCTTCACCATCTCCATGGAGATGCTACTTGTTCAGAGCGGCAAAGAGAATGACTGGGGGGGCGGAGCCTGGGAGGTACTATATGGACAGCTTTTGCTGTGCTCTTTGCCATTTCCTGCTGGGGAGGAGAATATTCCCACAAGTTATGGATGACGCCGTGGACCGGACACACCAATGTTGGAGACATAAACCTAACACTACCCCCCTGAAGATCTCCCTACCTTGTATTTACCCAGCCGGGCAGAACTCTTCAATCAAGCGGCAAAGAAGAAGTATTCCATCCGGCGATGTCTTCAATCAAGCGGCAGAGAAGAGGTCCTCCATCGGGGTGAAGTTTTCTTCCAAGCGGCATCTTCAATCTTCTTTCTTCGCTCCTCCGACGCGGAACATCCATCCGGCACAACGACTTCCCGACGAATGAAGTTCCTTTAAATGACATCATCCAAGATGGCGTCCGTCGAATTCCGATTGGCTGATAGGATTCTATCAGCCAATCGGAATTAAGGTAGAAAAATCTGATTGGCTGATTGAATTAGCCAATCAGATTCAAGTTCAATTCGATTGGCTGAACTAATCGGATTGAACTTGAATCTGATTGGCTGATTCAATCAGCCAATCAGATTTTTCTACCTTAATTCCGATTGGCTGATAGAATCCTATCAGCCAATCGGAATTCGACGGACGACATCTTGGATGACGTTATTTAAAGGAACCTCATTCGTCGGGAAGTCGTTGTGCCGGATGGATGTTCCACGTCGGAGGAGCGAAGAAAGAAGATTAAAGATGCCGCTTGGAAGAAAACTTCGCCCCGATGGAGGACCTCTTCTCTGCCGCTTGATTGAAGACATCGCAGGATGGAAGACATCGCCCGGATCGGATGAAGAGTTCTGCCCGGCTGGGTGAAGACAAGGTAGGGAGATCTTCAGGGGGGTAGTTTTAGGTTTATTTAAGGGGGGTTTGGGTTAGAGTAGGGGTATGTGGGTGGTGGGTTGTAATGTTGGGGGGTGGTATTGTGTTTGTTTTTTACAGGCAAAAGAGCTGATTTCTTTGGGGCATGCCCGGCAAAAGGCCCTTTTAAGGGCTGGTAAGGTAAAAGAGCTGTTAACTTTTGTATTTTAGAATAGGGTAGGGAAATTTTTTTATTTTGGGGGGCTTTATTATTTTATTAGGGGGCTTAGAATAGGTGTAATTAGCTTAAAAATCTTGTAATCTTTTTTTATTTTTTGTAATTTAGTGGGGGGTTTTTGTAATTTAGTTTAGTTTATTTAATTGTATTTTAGTTTAGATATTTAGTTTATTTAATTTATTGATAGTGTAGGTGTATTTGTAACTTAGGTTCGGATTTATTTTACAGGTAAATTGGTAATTATTTTAACTAGGTAGCTATTAAATAGTTATTAACTATTTAATAGCTATTGTACCTAGTTAAAATAAATACCAAGTTACCTGTAAAATAAATATAAACCCTAAAATAGCTACAATGTAATTATTAATTACATTGTAGCTATCTTAGGGTTTATTTTATAGGTAAGTATTTAGATTTAAATAGGAATATTTTAATTAATAATATTAATATTAATTAGATTTATTTTAATAAGAATTTAGTTAGGGATGTTAGAGTTAGATAGGGTTATTATACTTAATATATATATAATATAATAACGATATTAACCCTAATATAATTAGGGTTAATATATATAATATAATAACTATATGAACTATAGTAACCCTAATATAATTAGGGTTAATATAGCTAATATAGCTGGCGGCGGTGTAGGGGGATTAGATTAGGGGTTAATCTATTTAATATAGCTTGTGGCGGTGTAGGGGGATTAGATTAGGGGTTAATTTAATATAGCTGGCGGCGGCATAGGCGGATTAAATTAGGAGTTAATGTAATTAATATAGCTGGCGGCGGGGTAGGGGGATTAAATTAGGGGTTAATGTAATTAATATAGCTGGCGGCGGTGTAGGGGGATTAAATTAGGGGTTAATAATTTTAATATAGCTGGCAGCGGGGTAGGAGCTCACATTAGGGGGTAGTTAATGTAGGTGGCAGCAGTGTAGGAGGCTCACATTAGGGGGTAGGTAATGTAGGTGGCGGCAGTGTAAAGGGCTCACATTAGGGGGTAGGTAATGTAGCTGGCGACGGTGTAGGGGATCACATTAGGGGGTTATACTTTTAATGTAGGTGGCGGCGGGGTCCGGGAGCGGCGGTTTAGGGGTTAAATACTTTATTAGGGATTGCGGCGGGGGATCGCGGTTGACAGGTAGATAGACATTACGC
Source organism: Bombina bombina (assembly GCF_027579735.1). Taxonomy (NCBI): domain Eukaryota; kingdom Metazoa; phylum Chordata; class Amphibia; order Anura; family Bombinatoridae; genus Bombina; species Bombina bombina. The sequence continues at coordinate 1,080,514,003 of NC_069504.1, forward strand.
ATGCGTTTAGGGAGTTACGGGGCTCCAATAGACAGCGTAAGGCTTACTACGGCTGCATTTTGTGGCGAGGTGAAAATGGAGTAAGATTTCTCAATTTTCGCCACGTAAGTCCTTACGCTGTATATTGGATACCAAACTGCGCGGGTTTGGTATACCTGTCTATGGCCCAAAAAACTACAGGCGAAGGCAGAAATATACGAGCGTAACTTCTAGGTTACGCTGTATATAGGATACCAAACCCGCGCAAATTTTGGCGTCGCCGGCTTCTGCGGGTGACGCTGCATATCGGATCGGGCACTTAGTCGTTAAGAGGTTACAATATTGAGACTTTTTTTCCTTAAGATATTTATATTTTACTTCTCTAGAAATCAATGTGGACTATTTGATACCCTATGTTGTAATTAAAATGTTTGGTTTTGTTCCTAGACTTTTGGAGATAAAAGAGGGAAAGTCACAGTGTGCAGTTTATTTCCTTTTCAATTGTGTTTTTTTCTTTTACAAAATATAAAGTAATGTGTTTTCTAGATTTGCCATATTCTAAATCCTCATATCCCCACTTCCCTTCCCAAAGGAAAATGATATAGCAGAGTAGCATTTAGTAAGACAGTATTCTATTTACTTCTGTGATACTCCTATGCTGTGTGAGGTGCTTGCTTATTTAAAGGGATATTAAACAATAAGAGTCAGATTACAAGTGGAGTGCTAAATATTGCTTGTGCGCAAGCAACATTAGTGCTCTGAGTAATACCAGCGTCCGCTAATATTAGCTGGTATTACAACTAAAGTGTAATGTTACGCAAGCTCAGAATCTAAGTGCAGCGAAGTGGGTAAGTAGCACAGCAATGCAGCAAATATAACACCCTACTCCGGCCAACTTTACCCCCAAAATACTACCTAGTGCATTTATTTTTTATAAAATACACTACACTGTATTTTGGGGGCATTTGGGGCATATTTATAAAATGAACCAGAGATCTGATCTCTGGTTAATTTTATAAGCGCTAGTTGATACCACAAGCATACAGTAGCAATAACTAGACACTTATAATGGCTGGTTATTTATTGCGTGCCCTTGCGGGTGCGTGATAAATTAGCGCTCCACTTGTAATCTAGCTCTAAATAAATGCTAGATAGAATGAAGCATTGAAATAAAAGGTTAGTCTGAGAATAACATGTAGATGTATTTTTTAAAGTTTTATTTGGTGTTTAAACATTAACAAACTAAGTGTAAAGTTTTAGTTTCTATAAAACAATGGGAGCTGCCATGTTGTAACTTAGATTTCCTTCTCTGCTGTAGCCAAATAGAGACAGTTATAAATTTGGCACTAGAGTGTGCAGCCAATGGCTGTGTGGAATATGTTCTGCACTTCCATTTCTAACAGGAGCTAAAAAGCTCACAATTTAAGAATATAATTACAGGAAAAGGGGACAAAATAAATAATGAAAGTATATATTTATATATATATATATTTATATATATATATATATATATATATATATATATATATATATATATATATATATACATACACACACAGTTTATCATTTTATATTACCATCTCAAGGTGTTTATTGTCCCTTTAAAAAGGGCCTTAATACTAAAAGAAAAAATTACATTATTTTATGTAAATTTAAGACTATTGACCCTGCACTACTGTGTGATTAACCCACAGGCTTTAAACACACAGTGGAAGTACTGATTGGTACCTGCAGAGCACTGCTGGTCCAGAGCGAAAACCGCCAACTGCTGCTTATCTAATCAGAAATACTAGTTAAACGACTAGCGCTCATGATTGGATCAGCAGTACTTCCGTTTGGGATCAGCAGTGCTCTGTGGTTCCAAGCGGTACTTCTACTGTGTGTTTAACCCCTTTGTGGGTTAGTGCAGGGTTGATTGTCTTAAAATGAATTAAAACGAATTAGAGTATGTATTTTTTTTTACTAATATAGCCCTTTAAAGAAATATATATTTTTTTACCTTAAAGGGACAGTCTAGTATAAATTAAACTTTCATTATTCAGATAGTACTTTTCAACTTTCCAATTTAGTTTTATCATCCAATTTGCTTTTTTCTCTTGGTATTCTTAGTTTAAACTAAACCTAGGTAAACTCATATGCTAATTCCTAAGCCCTTGAGGACTGCCTCTTATCACAGGCTTTTTAAATTTTTTCAACACAAAGACAGAAAGTAAACATGGGCCATATAGATAACACTGTGTTCAGGAACAGGGGGTTATTTAAGATTTAGCACAAAACAATGCTAAATTTAAGACAATCCTATATAATAAAAGGCCAAGTGTGTTTGTCCGAAGCTGTCATGCGCAGTAGAGACTGCGTGTGAGGACAAACACACCTGGCCTTAGAGTCCCTACCTGAAAAGCCGGTGCGGGTGAAAGTGGGCGTGGCCGGGCATGACAGGGGCATGGTCGGGCGCGAAAGATAGAAGGGAGAGAAGAAGAAAGAGAAGGGGAGAGAGATAGAAAGAGAGGGGGAAAGAAAAAAATAGATGGGAAAGAGCAAGAGAGGGGAAAGAGAGAGGGATCAAAAGAGAGGTGCGGAGAGAGAGCGCAAAAGAGAGGGGGGAGAGAGCGGGAGGGAGAGGGGAGAGAGAGAGTGCAAAAGAGAGGGGGAGAGAGCGCAAAAGAGAGGGGGAGAGAGAGAGCGCAAAAGAGAGGGGGAGAGAGAGAGCGCAAAAGAGAGGGGGAGAGAGTGCAAAAGAGAGGGGAGAGAGAGAGTGCAAAAGAGAAGGGGAGAGAGCGGGAGAGAGAGGGGGGAGAGAGAGAGTGCAAAAGAGAGAGGGGAGAGAGAGAGCGCAAAAGAGAGAGGGGAGAGAGATAGTGCAAAAGAGATGGGGAGAGAGAGAGAGCGCAAAAGACAAGGGGGAGAGAGAGAGCACAAAAGAGAGGGGGGAGAGAGAGAGCACAAAAGAGAGGGGGAGAGAGAGAGAGCGCAAAAGAGAGGGTGGGAGAGAAAGCAAAAGAGAGGGGGGAGAGGGAGCACAAAAGAGAGGGGGAGAGAGAGAGCAAAAGAGAGGGGGAGAGAGAGAGCAAAAGAGAGGGGGAGAGAGAGAGCAAAAGAGGGGGGGAGAGAGAGAGCGCAAAAGAGAGGGGGAAGAGAGAGCAAAAGAGAGGGGGGAGAGAGAGAGAGAGTGCAAAAGAGAGGGGGGGAGAGAGAGCAAAAGAGAGGGGAGAGAGGTAGCAAAAAGAGAGGGGAAAGAGCAAAAGAGAGGGGAGAGAGAGTAAAAGAGAGGGGGATAGAGAGGGGATGGAGCGAGAGAGCACAAAAGAGGGGGGGGGGGGAGAGAGAGAAAAAGAAAGGGGGGAGAGAGAGAAAAAGAGAGGGGGAGGGAGAGAGCGCAAGGGGTGGGACCGCTGCACTGCAAAAAATGGCCTGTGTGAACGGGCTTTAGGACTAGTAGATAATAAACAGTCACAGTCATGTGATCAGGGGGCTGGAAGAAGGTTCCTATATACAAGGTAATCACAGAGGTAAAAAGCGTATTAATATAACTGTGTTGGTAATGCAAAACTGGGGAACTTTTAAAACAATAACAATTCTATGGTAGACTGTCCCTTTAAAGGGATACTTAACACCTGTTGAAAATTTTCTAAACTTTTTCTGAGGAATCAAAATAAACTAATACACTGTTCTCAATGCTGTATGTTCATTTTACTATAAAACTCTTCATGAAGACTCCTCATATTTTCTATGCTTATCCTCAGCTTGTGTTTTCCTATGCAGGGTGCCATCTTGTAATGCACGTTCATTTTAGGCACTGCAGTCACATGACATTTGTGCACGGCAGCTTCTCTCACTGATGTTATAGAAGGCAGTCAAATTGTCAATGCTAATTCCCTGTAATGCAAAGCGTGCATTACAGTGTGTGAGGACAAAGATCTATTTTATATTTTATATACAGTAATTGCATCTTCTTTTATCAAGCATATTTTAAACGTTTTATGTACTGAACATTCCCACAGTCTGTGTGTTTCACTGTTTTATGTACTGAACAGATCCACAGTCTGTGTGTTTCACTGTTTTATGTACTGAACATACCCACAGTCTGTGTGTTTCACTGTTTTATGTACTGAACATACCCACAGTCTGTGTGTTTCACTGTTTTATGTACTGAACATACCCACAGTCTGTGTGTTTCACTGTTTTATGTACTGAACATACCCACAGTCTGTGTGTTTCACTGTTTTATGTACTGAACATACCCACAGTCTGTGTGTTTCACTGTTTTATGTACTGAACATACCCACAGTCTGTGTGTTTCACTGTTTTATGTACTGAACCTACCCACAGTCTGTGTGTTTCACTGTTTTATGTACTGAACCTACCCACAGTCTGTGTGTTTCACTGTTTTATGTACTGAACCTACCCACAGTCTGTGTGTTTCACTGTTTTATGTACTGAACCTACCCACAGTCTGTGTGTTTCACTGTTTTATGTACTGAACCTACCCACAGTCTGTGTGTTTCACTGTTTTATGTACTGAACCTACCCACAGTCTGTGTTTCACTGTTTTATGTACTGAACCTACCCACAGTCTGTGTGTTTCACTGTTTTATGTACTGAACATACCCACAGTCTGTGTGTTTCACTGTTTTATGTACTGAACATTCCCACAGTCTGTGTGTTTCACTGTTTTATGTACTGAACATTCCCACAGTCTGTGTGTTTCACTGTTTTATGTACTGAACCTACCCACAGTCTGTGTGTTTCACTGTTTTATGTACTGAACCTACCCACAGTCTGTGTGTTTCACTGTTTTATGTACTGAACCTACCCACAGTCTGTGTGTTTCACTGTTTTATGTACTGAACATTCCCACAGTCTGTGTGTTTCACTGTTTTATGTACTGAACCTACCCACAGTCTGTGTGTTTCACTGTTTTATGTACTGAACATTCCCACAGTCTGTGTGTTTCACTGTTTTATGTACTGAACCTACCCACAGTCTGTGTGTTTCACTGTTTTATGTACTGAACCTACCCACAGTCTGTGTGTTTCACTGTTTTATGTACTGAACCTACCCACAGTCTGTGTGTTTCACTGTTTTATGTACTGAACCTACCCACAGTCTGTGTGTTTCACTGTTTTATGTACTGAACCTACCCACAGTCTGTGTGTTTCACTGTTTTATTTACTGAACCTACCCACAGTCTGTGTGTTTCACTGTTTTATGTACTGAACCTACCCACAGTCTGTGTGTTTCACTGTTTTATGTACTGAACCTACCCACAGTCTGTGTTTCACTGTTTTATGTACTGAACCTACCCACAGTCTGTGTGTTTCACTATTTTATGTACTGAACCTACCCACAGTCTGTGTGTTTCACTGTTTTATGTACTGAACATTCCCACAGTCTGTGTGTTTCACTGTTTTATGTACTGAACATTCCCACAGTCTGTGTGTTTCACTGTTTTATGTACTGAACCTACCCACAGTCTGTGTGTTTCACTGTTTTATGTACTGAACCTACCCACAGTCTGTGTGTTTCACTGTTTTATGTACTGAACCTACCCACAGTCTGTGTGTTTCACTGTTTTATGTACTGAACCTACCCACAGTCTGTGTGTTTCACTGTTTTATGTACTGAACATACCCACAGTCTGTGTGTTTCACTGTTTTATGTACTGAACATTCCCACAGTCTGTGTGTTTCACTGTTTTATGTACTGAACCTACCCACAGTCTGTGTGTTTCACTGTTTTATGTACTGAACCTACCCACAGTCTGTGTGTTTCACTGTTTTATGTACTGAACCTACCCACAGTCTGTGTGTTTCACTGTTTTATGTACTGAACCTACCCACAGTCTGTGTGTTTCACTGTTTTATGTACTGAACCTACCCACAGTCTGTGTGTTTCACTGTTTTATTTACTGAACCTACCCACAGTCTGTGTGTTTCACTGTTTTATGTACTGAACCTACCCACAGTCTGTGTGTTTCACTGTTTTATGTACTGAACCTACCCACAGTCTGTGTGTTTCACTGTTTTATGTACTGAACCTACCCACAGTCTGTGTGTTTCACTGTTTTATGTACTGAACCTACCCACAGTCTGTGTGTTTCACTGTTTTATGTACTGAACCTACCCACAGTCTGTGTGTTTCACTGTTTTATGTACTGAACATACCCACAGTCTGTGTGTTTCACTGTTCACTAAGTTTAGTTTCGCCTGATGTACAGAGGCAGAGGGGAGGGGGGAGAGTCTAGAAGCCGTTTTTTTAACTCCCTGTTATTCAGTTCTCTGCAATATCTGAGGAGAATTTTCTCTCTGTGTGTTCCAGGAATTTACTTTTGTTTTCATAATCATATTATTTTAATTATCAAACAGCACCACAATTTTTATGCTATATAAAAAGTGTGGTACTGTTTGATAATTAAAAATTCCTGGAACACACAGAGAGAAAATTCTCCTCAGATATTGCAGAGAACTGAATAACAGGGAGTTAAAAAAACGGCTTCTAGACTCTCCCCCCTCCCCTCTGCCTCTGTACATCAGGCGATTGAAACTGAACTTAGTGAACAGTGAAATACACAGACTGTGGGTAGGTTCAGTACATAAAACAGTGAAACACACAGACTGTGGGTAGGTTCAGTACATAAAACAGTGAAACACACAGACTGTGGGTAGGTTCAGTACATAAAACAGTAAAACACACAGACTGTGGGTAGGTTCAGTACATAAAACAGTGAAACACACAGACTGTGGGTAGGTTCAGTACATAAAACAGTGAAACACACAGACTGTGGGTAGGTTCAGTACATAAAACAGTGAAACACACAGACTGTGGGTAGGTTCAGTACATAAAACAGTGAAACACACAGACTGTGGGAATGTTCAGTACATAAAACAGTAAAACACACAGACTCTGGGTAGGTTCAGTACATAAAACAGTGAAACACACAGACTGTGGGTAGGTTCAGTACATAAAACAGTGAAACACACAGACTGTGGGTAGGTTCAGTACATAAAACAGTGAAACACACAGACTGTGGGTAGGTTCAGTACATAAAACAGTAAAACACACAGACTGTGGGTAGGTTCAGTACATAAAACAGTAACACACACAGACTGTGGGTAGGTTCAGTACATAAAACAGTGAAACACACAGACTGTGAGTAGGTTCAGTACATAAAACAGTGAAACACACAGACTGTGGGTAGGTTCAGTACATAAAACAGTGAAACACACAGACTGTGGGTAGGTTCAGTACATAAAACAGTGAAACACACAGACTGTGGGTAGGTTCAGTACATAAAACAGTGAAACACACAGACTGTGGGTAGGTTCAGTACATAAAACAGTGAAACACACAGACTGTGGGAATGTTCAGTACATAAAACAGTGAAACACACAGACTGTGGGTAGGTTCAGTACATAAAACAGTGAAACACACAGACTGTGGGTAGGTTCAGTACATAAAACAGTGAAACACACAGACTGTGGGTAGGTTCAGTACATAAAACAGTGAAACACACAGACTGTGGGTAGGTTCAGTACATAAAACAGTGAAACACACAGACTGTGGGTAGGTTCAGTACATAAAACAGTGAAACACACAGACTGTGGGTAGGTTCAGTACATAAAACAGTGAAACACACAGACTGTGGGTAGGTTCAGTACATAAAACAGTGAAACACACAGACTGTGGGTATGTTCAGTACATAAAACAGTGAAACACACAGACTGTGGGTATGTTCAGTACATAAAACAGTGAAACACACAGACTGTGGATCTGTTCAGTACATAAAACAGTGAAACACACAGACTGTGGATCTGTTCAGTACATAAAACAGTGAAACACACAGACTGTGGGTAGGTTCAGTACATAAAACAGTGAAACACACAGACTGTGGGTATGTTCAGTACATAAAACAGTGAAACACACAGACTGTGGGTATGTTCAGTACATAAAACAGTGAAACACACAGACTGTGGATCTGTTCAGTACATAAAACAGTGAAACACACAGACTGTGGATCTGTTCAGTACATAAAACAGTGAAACACACAGACTGTGGGTATGTTCAGTACATAAAACAGTGAAACACACAGACTGTGGATCTGTTCAGTACATAAAACAGTGAAACACACAGACTGTGGGTATGTTCAGTACATAAAACAGTGAAACACACAGACTGTGGGTATGTTCAGTACATAAAACAGTGAAACACACAGACTGTGGGTATGTTCAGTACATAAAACAGTGAAACACACAGACTGTGGATCTGTTCAGTACATAAAACAGTGAAACACACAGACTGTGGATCTGTTCAGTACATAAAACAGTGAAACACACAGACTGTGGGTATGTTCAGTACATAAAACAGTGAAACACACAGACTGTGGATCTGTTCAGTACATAAAACAGTGAAACACACAGACTGTGGGAATGTTCAGTACATAAAACAGTGAAACACACAGACTGTGGATCTGTTCAGTACATAAAACAGTGAAACACACAGACTGTGGGTATGTTCAGTACATAAAACAGTGAAACACACAGACTGTGGGTAGGTTCAGTACATAAAACAGTGAAACACACAGACTGTGGGTAGGTTCAGTACATAAAACAGTGAAACACACAGACTGTGGGTAGGTTCAGTACATAAAACAGTGAAACACACAGACTGTGGGTAGGTTCAGTACATAAAACAGTGAAACACACAGACTGTGGGTAGGTTCAGTACATAAAACAGTGAAACACACAGACTGTGGATCTGTTCAGTACATAAAACAGTGAAACACACAGACTGTGGGAATGTTCAGTACATAAAACAGTGAAACACACAGACTGTGGATCTGTTCAGTACATAAAACAGTGAAACACACAGACTGTGGATCTGTTCAGTACATAAAACAGTGAAACACACAGACTGTGGGTATGTTCAGTACATAAAACAGTGAAACACACAGACTGTGGGTAGGTTCAGTACATAAAACAGTGAAACACACAGACTGTGGGTAGGTTCAGTACATAAAACAGTGAAACACACAGACTGTGGGTATGTTCAGTACATAAAACAGTGAAACACACAGACTGTGGATCTGTTCAGTACATAAAACAGTGAAACACACAGACTGTGGATCTGTTCAGTACATAAAACAGTGAAACACACAGACTGTGGGAATGTTCAGTACATAAAACGTTTACAATATGCTTGATAAAAGAAGATGCAATTACTGTATATAAAATATAAAATAGATCTTTGTCCTCATATACAGCAATGCATGCTTTGCATTACAGGGAATTAGCATTGACAATTTGACTGCCTTCTATAACATCAGTGAGAGAAGCTGCCGTGCACAAATGTCATGTGACTGCAGTGCCTAAAATGAACGTGCGTTACAAGATGGCACCCTGCATAGGAAAACACAAGCTGAGGATAAGCATAGAAAATATGAGGAGTCTTCATGAAGAGTTTTATAGTAAAATGAACATACAGCATTGAGAAAAGTGTATTAGTTTATTTTGATTCCTCAGCAACAGTTAGTTCAGAAAATCTTAAGCAGGTGTTAAGTGTCCCTTTAAGTTGTTGCTGAAGCACTGAAAATTGTAAAGGGAGTTTTATTTATTGTTCTTGTGACAGGGGCATTCCTTTCTTTGAAGTGTTTTTAGACAAGATTTATAATTCATTAACATTTTAATTGATATTAGTTGATAATGCAATAAAAATCCTGTCACAAAGAAGCACCACTATCAAAATGAAACATTCCTTTCAAAGGGTCAGCTCTATCCAAGCACAGAGAAAACTCCAACATGGCTGCTCTGTTTGTGATCATGGGAGGATCAGTGAACCCTTCAGCATCTACATAGCAGGACATAGTCATTCTAAACTGCACAATACTGTAACCCACAGCAACCCAAAGTATTAACCCCTGCCAGGCTTCTGATCAGCATCTACATAGCAGGACATAATCATTCTAAACTGCACAAATACTGTAACCCACAGCAGCCCAAAGTATTAACCCCTGCCAGGCTTCTGATCAGCATCTACATAGCAGGACATAGTCATTCTAAACTGCACAATACTGTAACCCACAGCAACCCAAAGTATTAACCCCTGCCAGGCTTCTGATCAGCATCAAAGCAATTCATAAAATACAGCTCCAATAGCTGATCTAGAGATCTTACCTGATTGCACATGACTTGTCTGCAGCACACACAGAAAGTTCATCATGAATGATAGTGAGACAGTGAGTGCAGTCAAATGCCGCAGCGCCCTCTGTGGTGGTATGACCACACTGCACACAATATTACTGTATATACTAAACACAGTCTTATGTAAACTGAATAGAAGCATTCTTCCAATACACATGCATTAGCAAAAATGCTCTAGAAAAAAATATATCACTGTTTAAATGTATGTTTCCTAATAGGAGCATATAAACACTCATTTTAAAAAGTGTATCTGCAAAGAGAGCCAGTGGTGGTGTACATGACACATGCTGAGTCATTTCCCACGCAATACATGCAATACCAGCTCTGAGCACATGCAGTGTACTTAAGTATGCTTCACATGCACACTGTCTATTTTGTGTACTTAAAGGAAGAAACTACTCCAGTACAGGTATACCTCACTTTACAGCGCCTCACTTTACAGCACCTCACTTTACAGCGCTTCGCTGTAGTTCACCCTCCAAGGATTTTTAAACAGTGCTGTAATCATCGTGAGATTGTGAGAAAAGTGACTGGCACCACTTTGTTAAGCTTAGTTCACTCTGTTTATAGCATTACAGTGCAGTCTGTGCCTCAGTGCTATAGTCTGGCAAATTGTACTACAGTAATTGTCACTATTTTACAGGTGCAGTATTTATTGAATACTAAAGGAATACTGTGCTGTGCAACTGTTAAACTAAACATTTAACTATTGCACCCCTAATATATGTTAATTCAAACATGTTTTCAAGTTTTTAAACACACTGGCAAGTGAAAAGAAAGCTCAAACTGTCTTGTTTCACTTTAAGGCGGTTTTCCCTTTACAGCAGGGCTCCGGTCCCTAACCCGCTGTATGAGCGGAGTATACCTGTATTTGTATTGTTTTAAAAGATAGATGATCCCTTTATAACCCATTCCCCAGTTTTGCATAACCAGCACAGTTATATTAATATACTTTTTACCTCTGTGATTACCTTGTATCTAAGCCTCTGCAGTCTGCTCCTTTATCTCAGTTATATTAATATACTTTTTACCTCTGTGATTACCTTGTATCTAAGCCTCTGCAGACTGCTCCTTATCTCAGTTATATTAATATACTTTTTACCTCTGTGATTACCTTGTATCTAAGCCTCTGCAGACTGCTCCTTATCTCTGTTATATTAATATACTTTTTACCTCTGTGATTACTTTGTATCTAAGCCTCTGCAGACTGTCCCCTTATTTCAGTTCTTTTAACAGACTTGTATTTTAATCAATCAGCACTGACTCATAAATAACTACACAGGAGCGAGCACAATGTTATCTATATCCTGGTTTCTCAACAGCTGGGCCGTGACCCAGTACCGGGCTGTGATAGTCCTGCTGGTGGGCCCCGACCTGTCATGCCCCCACTGCACACTCTTACCCCACTGCACACCAGGAGCAGACTGATACCAATCAAGTCCCCAGGAAAACTGTCTCACACTGACCAAAATGTATTCAATTTTATGCAAATGAACATGGTAGCCTCCCTGCCCTGCCCCCAACAGGCCCCTCAACCTCCAGAGCCAGGACCCCCAACATTAAGGTCCAGAGAAAGGGCACCCAACCTCCAGGGCCAGACCCCACACTCCATGGCCCTCACAGCGACAGACCCCCGCCAGGGCCCCCACTAAACCCACACTTTTTTTGCTTAGTTACTGATAGGGCAACTGAAAACTCCAGCTTAAGGAATGCACCAGGATCCGTGGAGATGCCATTTGTGGGCCCCCCTACTTGCTGGTCCCTCTGCCAAGGTCCTATTTGCCTGGCTGATCAGCCTGCCCCTGCTGCTCACTGTATATATATATATATATATATATATATATATATATATATATAAACTACCGGGCCCTGGACATGTCTAGCAAAAATTTACTGGGCCTTGAGGTCACTTTGGTTGAGAACCACTGATCTATATGACACACCTGAACTAGCAGTGTCTAACTGTAAAAAAAACTGTCAAAATGCACTGAGATAAGAGGTGGTTCAATGGTTTAGAAATTAGCATATGAGCCTACCTAGGTTTAGCTTTCAACAAAGAATACCAAGTGAGCAAAGCAAGTTTGATGATAAAAGTAAATGGGGAAGTTGTTTAAAAGTGCATGTCCTATCTAGTTTTGACTAGACTGTACCTTTAAGTATGCTTTGCATGCATGCTCACAGTAAAAGTTCTCGCAAAAGGCACAATAAATGACCATTTTTGGTAATAGGTTTACCTACCTTAGTTTAGTAGATGTCATTGTTTGTTTATTAATCTCATTTTCTTGCTGCATGTGTTCTCATTTCTTTTTTTTCACTTCCTGAAAGCTTCTTCTGTGATGCCAAATAAAATATTTAACCCTCCCATTTCAGCTGTCTCTTCAGATGTGTGCACATAGGAACTTTTGGCTGCAAGAAGCCTTAGTATGTTGCTAGGGCACTAAGATAACAGCAGCTGTCTCTTTAATAACCAATTTTTCAATATTTAAAGGGGCAGATAACAAAAAAATGATGGTGGAAAGGATTATTTCATTAATATTAAAAAGATATGTTTCCATCATGAATCCTCACCTTTAATATATTTCACGAGAATTTGAATTGAAAGCTGACTCCTGTACTATCGCTCTGCGAGGACCTTTATGCAAAGCCTGTCACTGAAGGCTATTTACATACCCCTTAAGTGTGTGCCCTGCTCTTTTGCCACCTGTTTATGAGTATTATGACTGCGCATACACAGCGCTCATCACTTTGCGCAGCACAGCAAGCAATAGTAGCGATTGTGCAGTTCCGGATTTCTTTTTCACCAACAAGTAACTCACATGCGTTGCCCATTACAAGAGACTGAGCATTTTGAATGGGAGATTTCTGAACCACGAGAGCGAGTCCACAGCCTATACATTGATTCAGCTTGTTAAATGTACTGCAGCTATTTGTCAGAGCCAGTAGTCCAAATTATATGGGGTGGTGAGGAGAAGCATTGAACATTGAAGCGACTTCCAGATACTAAAGTTGATTACCAGTTTAATATTTGATTTGGACTTAGCAGTATTGCTTTTCCCCCCCAAAAAAGTGTTTTTTTTAATTTAATTTTTTAAATATACTAATTGGCTTTTACCCACTTTAACTCAGTATTTATTATAATGTATTACTGTGTAAACGCAGACAAGGGGGCATATTTATCAAGCTCCGAATGGAGCTTGATGCCCCATGTTTCTGGCGAGCCTGCAGGCTCGCGAGAAACAGCAGTTATGAAGCAGCGGTCACAAAGACCGCTCCATAACCTATCCACCTGCTCTGAGCAGGCGGACAGACATCGCCGGAAATCAACCCGATCGAGTACGATCGGGTTGATTGACACCCCCTGCTGGTGGCCTATTGACCACGAGTCTGCAGGGGGCGGTGTTGCACCAGCAGCTCTTATGAGCTGGTGCAATGCTGAATACGGCAATCGTATTGCTCGCCGTATTCAGCGAGGTCTGTCGGACCTGATCTGCAATGTCGGATCAGGTCCGACAGACCTTGATAAATTGGGGACATGGTCTCTTGCCTTTTCTACAAACACTATTATTGTGTGTCCCATTGATTTTTCTTTTTCTCTTGTGTCAATATGTACAAAAATTTGCCTAGCAGTGCTGATTGTGGCTCATCATCCCATCTTAAAAGCACATGGGGAACTTAAAAATAAAAAATACATTTGAAGTGCACAATTTTAACAATTTTTTAAGAATAATAATAATAGTTTGTGAAATGGGTACACAGGGTTACAGCCCAGGTCATTCCATCAACACCACTAGGGGAACAGCAAATTTTATGATGTCCATTTGTTTTATATAACTTTTATTAAAGATCAATGATTCCTGGTTGTCTAATGTCTAATGGGTGGGGATGGATGATGGATGACCTGATGTGTCTCCAGTTTAAAGGGACATTAAACCCAATTTTTTTCTTTCATGATTCAGATATAGCATGCGATTTAAAAAGAACTTTGCTATTTACTTATTTTATCTAATTTGTTTTGTTTTCTTGGTATCCCTTGTTGAAAAGCATACCTAAGTAGGCTCAGGAGCTACTTATTGGTGGCTGCACAAATATGCCTCATGTAATTGGCTCACCCAATGTGTTAACTAGTTCCCAGTAATGATTGGTTTTCTTCAACAAAGGATACAAAGAGAATAAAGCAAAATAAATCATAGAAGAAAATTTGGAAAGTTTTTTAAAATTGTATTCTCTTTCTCAATCATGAAAACATTTTTTTAGGTTTCATGTTTTATTGCTTTAATGCTTTTGTAAGCTATAGGCAAACAGAATAAATGGGTGTAGGTGAAATGATAAAGGTATATATTGTACAGCTGGTGGATGGTGGGCCAAGATACCAAGATTACTACTTTCTCTATTTATTATTGTAAGGATTGTGATTACAGACAATTTACCTTGCTACCACATATTGGGCCAGATTACAAGTGGAGCGTTAAATATTTATTTTGTTTGCTCATAAACGCAGACAGATTTAGCGCTTGTATTACAAGTTGAAAGTAAATTATTTGAACGTGAGTAAAACCTGATGCATGCTAACTTCAGGACTTTGGATACTATGATCCTGTTAACTTCTTCTCCATATAGTTTTCAATAGAGCACGCTTTTAAAAAAATACTTATTGTTTGCGCACTAACCCAACACTGTGTAAGACCTACAGCGTAAGTTAAAGCTTTTTTAGCATTGCACAAGCATTTATAGTGAAATGCTTGTGCAATGCCACCCCGTGCACATTTGCGGCCAATCTTCTCACGCGGAAACAGATGCATACGGGGGTGTTGATAAATCAAACCATAGATCTTCACTCGCACAAACTTGACAAATTCAGTGCATTTGCATGCATAGGTGTCTGCTCCTCACCCTGACCCCTGACTATAATAGTCCAGACTGGACTGGAGTCCAGATGAGTCAAAAAGATAAGTGACGTTTTATATCTATGTGTTTTATTAAAGTGAATGTAATATTGTTAAACATTGTTGTCTTATCGGATGATAAAAAAACCTGCCAGCATAGAGATAGAAGAAATTAAAAAAAAAATATTGACAATGATTCCTTTGAATATATTTTAGTTTCTAATTCAGAATGAGGATTATAGCCCTTTGTTACATAATAAATATTTTGTTTGCAGCTTTTCAAAAGGTAAATAGTAAAATTCAGTTTCATTATATATTATGTTATATACTATATTTTAATATATGTTGAAATAATTCCAAAAGGTGCTAAAAGTGACATAGCTAGTATAAAAAGATGAGTCAAAGAAATTATTACTTCACGGTATGACTTCAATGTAAGTATAATCAAAGCAAAGTATCTTCAAATAAATAAATATGTAAAATCAAGGAATAGTGAATTTTTAGGTACCAAAATTAAATTTATGTAGGGGAAACATAAAGGGCAAGATTAAGGGACATATTTATCAATGTGCGATTGGGTTGATTTCTGTCCGCCGCCTCAGAGCAGACGGACAAGTTATGGAGCAGACGGACAAGTTGTGGAACACAATTTTGCACTCCCGCGAGCGTGTTATCTGCGCTCAATTTTTTACTATTGTGCACCAAGTTGTGCACTTATTACAGGTTGGAAGAAACAATTTTGCGCTCTCGTCGCATCCTCGTGCAGAAAAAAAGGCTTTGCGAATTTGTGAACGTAGGATCATATTCCCCCTAGGCTTTAATGGAGCCTTATTTTGAACAACAACAAAAAATAACAGCTGCCAACTTGCGCAAACATGAGCGCAGGATTGCAATTGAGAGATCTCATATTTTTGCACTCTTTTAACTTTGTAATGCAATATTTTATGCAATTTTTATCAGACAGTGTTAATATGAATGTAACTGTACTGTGTATAGTGATATAGTGATGTGTATTATGAATGTAACTGTACTGTCTATAGTGATATAGTGATGTGTATAGTGCAACTATTTAGTCGTGTGTAACAGTTAACCAGAGCTCTGAAGTCACATTAACCCGACAAGCCTAAATCGTGATTGCACTCTCACGTTCGCATTTACTTTCAACTTTCAAAATGAGTGGTCTTATCTGCATGCCCAAAAGGGTGCAAACTTGCACATTAATTCATACGCAAAAAAATAGTGTGCCACTTGTAATCTGGCAGAAAATTTGCAGCTAATTTGTAAAGCAGATCTATTCTGAAGACTTTTTACGCAGACTTGCAACAAATGTGCTGCAAACTTTTGAAGCTTGGCAAGTCTTGCAAGAGTTTAGCAATTCCTTTGCAATTTTAACAGAAAAAACCCCCACATACTATACACAAATGTGACAAACTTGCAGCAAATTTACAAAGCAAGTCTATTCTGAAGACTTTCTACACAGATTTGCAACAAATGTGCAGCAAACTTTTGAAGCTTGGCAAGTCTAGCAAGAGTTTAGCAATTCCTTTGCACTTTTTGCAGAAAAAAAACAAATGCTATACACAATTGTGGCAAACTTGCAGCAAATTTACAAAGCAAGTCTATTCTGAAGACTTTCTACACAGATTTGCAACAAATGTGCAGCAAAATTCTGAAGCTTGGCAAGTCTAGCAAGAGTTTAGCAATTCATTTGCAATTTTTACAGAAAAAAAAACAAATGCTATACACAATTGTGGGATATTTGCTGCAAATTTACAAAACAAGTCTATTCCAGAGACTTTCAATAAAGACTTGCAACAATTGTACAGCAAACTTTTGAACCTTGGCAAGTCTAGCAAGAGTTTAGCAATTCATTTTCAAACTTGCAGCAAAAATACATGCTATCTGGGCACATGTACCCCGAGTCTAAACACCCCTAACCTTACACTTATTAACCCCTAATCTGCCGCCCCCGCTATCGCTGACCCCTGCATATTATTATTAACCCCTAATCTGCCGCTCCGTAAACCGCCGCTACTTACATTATCCCTATGTACCCCTAATCTGCTGCCCTAACATCGCCGACCCCTATATTATATTTATTAACCCCTAATCTGCCCCCCACAACGTCGCCTCCACCTGCCTACACTTATTAACCCCTAATCTACCGAGCGGACCTGAGCGCTACTATAATAAAGTTATTAACCCCTAATCCGCCTCACTAACCCTATAATAAATAGTATTAACCCCTAATCTGCCCTCCCTAACATCGCCGACACCTAACTTCAATTATTAACCCCTAATCTGCCGACCGGAGCTCACCGCTATTCTAATAAATGGATTAACCCCTAAAGCTAAGTCTAACCCTAACACTAACACCTCCCTAAATTAAATATAATTTTAATCTAACGAAATTAATTAACTCTTATTAAATAAATTATTCCTATTTAAAGCTAAATACTTACCTGTAAAATAAATCCTAATATAGCTACAATATAAATTATAATTACATTGTAGCTATTTTAGGATTAATATTTATTTTACAGGCAACTTTGTAATTATTTTAACCAGGTACAATAGCTATTAAATAGTTAAGAACTATTTAATAGTTACCTAGTTAAAATAATTACAACATTACCTGTAAAATAAATCCTAACCTAAGTTACAATTAAACCTAACACTATACTATCATTAAATTAATTAAATAAAATACCTACAATTACCTACAATTAAACCTAACACTACACTATCAATAAATTAATTAAATACAATATCTACAAATAACTACAATGAAATAAACTAACTAAAGTACAAAAAATAAAAAAGAACTAAGTTACAAAAAATAAAAAAATATCTACAAACATAAGAAAAATATTACAACAATTTTAAACTAATTACACCTACTCTAAGCCCCCTAATAAAACAACAAAGCCCCCCAAAATAAAAAATGCCCTACCCTATTCGAAATTACTAAAGTTAAAAGCTCTTTTACCTTACCAGCCCTGAACAGGGCCCTTTGCGGGGCATGCCCCAAGAAGTTCAGCTCTTTTGCCTGTAAAAAAAACATACAATACCCCCCCCAACATTACAACCCACCACCCACATACCCCTAAATCTAACCCAAACCCCCCTTAAATAAACCTAACACTAAGCCCCTGAAGATCTTCCTACCTTATCTTCACCATACCAGGTTCACCGATCCGTCCTGAAGAGCTCCTCCGATGTTCTGATCCAAGCCCAAGCGGGGGGCTGAAGATGTCCATGATCCGGTAGAAGTCTTCATCCAAGCGGGGCAGAAGAATTCTTCCATCCGATTGAAGTCTTCATCCAAGCGGGGCAGAAGAGGTCTTCCATCCGATTGAAGTCTTCATCCAGGCGGCATCTTCTATCGACATCCATCTGGAGCGGAGCGGCAGCATCCTGAAGACCTCCGACGCGGAACATCCATCCTGGCCGATGACTGAACGACGAATGACGGTTCCTTTAAATGACGTCATCCAAGATGGCGTCCCTCGAATTCCGATTGGATGATCAGCCAATAGAATGCGAGCTCAATCTGATCAGCCAATAGAATGCGAGCTCAATCTGATCAGCCAATAGAATGCGAGCTCAATCTGATTGGCTGATTGGATCAGCCAATCGGATTGAACTTGATTCTGATTGGCTGATTCCATCAGCCAATCAGAATATTCCTTCCTTAATTCCGATTGGCTGATAGAATCCTATTAGCCAATCGGAATTCGAGGGACGCCATCTTGGATGACGTCATTTAAAGGAACCGTCATTCGTCGTTCAGTCGTCGGCCAGGATGGATGTTCCGCGTCGGAGGTCTTCAGGATGCTGCCGCTCCGCTCCAGATGGATGTCGATAGAAGATGCCGCCTGGATGAAGACTTCAATCGGATGGAAGACCTCTTCTGCCCCGCATGGATGAAGACTTCAATCGGATGGAAGACCTCTTCTGCCCCGCTTGGATGAAGACTTCTACCGGATCATGGACATCTTCAGCCCCCCGCTTGGGCTTGGATCAGGACATCGGAGGAGCTCTTCAGGATGGATCGGTGAACCTGGTATGGTGAAGATAAGGTAGGAAGATCTTCAGGGGCTTAGTGTTAGGTTTATTTAAGGGGGGTTTGGGTTAGATTAGGGGTATGTGGGTGGTGGGTTGTAATGTTGGGGGGGGTATTGTATGTTTTTTTTACAGGCAAAAGAGCTGAACATCTTGGTGCATGCCCTGCAAAGGGCCCTGTTCAGGGCTGGTGAGGTAAAAGAGCTTTTAACTTTAGTAATTTAGAATAGGGTAGGGCATTTTTTATTTTGGGGGGCTTTGTTGTTTTATTAGGGGGCTTAGAGTAGGTGTAATTAGTTTAAAATTGTTGTAATATTTTTCTTATGTTTGTAGATATTTTTTTATTTTTTGTAACTTAGTTCTTTTTTATTTTTTGTACTTTAGTTAGTTTATTTCATTGTAGTTATTTTTAGATATTGTATTTAATTAATTTATTGATAGTGTAGTGTTAGGTTTAATTGTAGGTAATTGTAGGTATTTTATTTAATTAATTTAATGATAGTATAGTGTTAGGTTTAATTGCAACTTAGGTTAGGATTTATTTTACAGGTAATGTTGTAATTATTTTAACTAGGTAACTATTAAATAGTTCTTAACTATTTAATAGCTATTGTACCTGGTTAAAATAATTACAAAGTTGCCTGTAAAATAAATATTAATCCTAAAATAGCTACAATGTAATTATAATTTATATTGTAGCTATATTAGGATTTATTTTACAGGTAAGTATTTAGCTTTAAATAGGAATAATTTATTTAATAAGAGTTAATTAATTTCGTTAGATTAAAATTATATTTAATTTAGGGGGGTGTTAGTGTTAGGGTTAGACTTAGCTTTAGGGGTTAATACATTTATTAGAATAGTGGTGAGCTCCGGTCAGCAGATTAGGGGTTAATAATTGAAGTTAGGTGTCGGCGATGTTAGGGAGGGCAGATTAGGGGTTAATACTATTTATTATAGGGTTAGTGAGGCGGATTAGGGGTTAATAACTTTATTATAGTAGCGGTGCGGTCCGCTCGGCAGATTAGGGGTTAATAAGTGTAGGCAGGTGGAGGCGACGTTGAGGGGGGCAGATTAGGGGTTAATAAATATAATATAGGGGTCGGCGGTGTTAGGGGCAGCAGATTAGGGGTACATAAGGATAACGTTGGTGGCGGCGCTTTGCGGTCGGCAGATTAGGGGTTAATAAGTGTAGGTAGCTGGCGGCGACGTTGTGGGGGGCAGATTAGGGGTTAATAAATATAATATAGGGGTCGGCGGTGTTAGGGGCTGCAGATTAGGGGTACATAAGGATAACGTAGTTGGCGGTCGGCAGATTAGGGGTTAAAAAAATTTAATCGAGTGTCGGCGATGTGGGGGGACCTCGGTTTAGGGGTACATAGGTAGTTTATGGGTGTTAGTGTACTTTAGAGTACAGTAGTTAAGAGCTTTATAAACCGGCGTTAGCCCAGAAAGCTCTTAACTACTGACTTTTTTCCTGCGGCTGGAGTTTTGTCGTTAGATTTCTAACGCTCACTTCAGACACGACTCTAAATACCGGAGTTAGAAAAATCCCATTGAAAAGATAGGATACGCAATTGACGTAAGGGGATCTGCGGTATGGAAAAGTCGCGGCTGAAAAGTGAGCGTTAGACCGGGGCAGCCAATAGAATGCAAGCTCAATCTGATCAGCCAATAGAATGCGAGCTCAATCTGATTGGCTGATTGGATCAGCCAATCGGATTGAACTTGATTCTGATTGGCTGATTCCATCAGCCAATCAGAATATTCCTTCCTTAATTCCGATTGGCTGATAGAATCCTATTAGCCAATCGGAATTCGAGGGACGCCATCTTGGATGACGTCATTTAAAGGAACCGTCATTCGTCGTTCAGTCGTCGGCCAGGATGGATGTTCCGCGTCGGAGGTCTTCAGGATGCTGCCGCTCCGCTCCAGATGGATGTCGATAGAAGATGCCGCCTGGATGAAGACTTCAATCGGATGGAAGACCTCTTCTGCCCCGCATGGATGAAGACTTCAATCGGATGGAAGACCTCTTCTGCCCCGCTTGGATGAAGACTTCTACCGGATCATGGACATCTTCAGCCCCCCGCTTGGGCTTGGATCAGGACATCGGAGGAGCTCTTCAGGACGGATCGGTGAACCTGGTATGGTGAAGATAAGGTAGGAAGATCTTCAGGGGCTTAGTGTTAGGTTTATTTAAGGGGGGTTTGGGTTAGATTAGGGGTATGTGGGTGGTGGGTTGTAATGTTGGGGGGGGGTATTGTATGTTTTTTTTACAGGCAAAAGAGCTGAACATCTTGGTGCATGCCCCGCAAAGGGCCCTGTTCAGGGCTGGTGAGGTAAAAGAGCTTTTAACTTTAGTAATTTAGAATAGGGTAGGGCATTTTTTATTTTGGGGGGCTTTGTTGTTTTATTAGGGGGCTTAGAGTAGGTGTAATTAGTTTAAAATTGTTGTAATATTTTTCTTATGTTTGTAGATATTTTTTTATTTTTTGTAACTTAGTTCTTTTTTATTTTTTGTACTTTAGTTAGTTTATTTCATTGTAGTTATTTGTAGATATTGTATTTAATTAATTTATTGATAGTGTAGTGTTAGGTTTAATTGTAGGTAATTGTAGGTATTTTATTTAATTAATTTAATGATAGTATAGTGTTAGGTTTAATTGCAACTTAGGTTAGGATTTATTTTACAGGTAATGTTGTAATTATTTTAACTAGGTAACTATTAAATAGTTCTTAACTATTTAATAGCTATTGTACCTGGTTAAAATAATTACAAAGTTGCCTGTAAAATAAATATTAATCCTAAAATAGCTACAATGTAATTATAATTTATATTGTAGCTATATTAGGATTTATTTTACAGGTAAGTATTTAGCTTTAAATAGGAATAATTTATTTAATAAGAGTTAATTAATTTCGTTAGATTAAAATTATATTTAATTTAGGGGGGTGTTAGTGTTAGGGTTAGACTTAGCTTTAGGGGTTAATACATTTATTAGAATAGTGGTGAGCTCCGGTCAGCAGATTAGGGGTTAATAATTGAAGTTAGGTGTCGGCGATGTTAGGGAGGGCAGATTAGGGGTTAATACTATTTATTATAGGGTTAGTGAGGCGGATTAGGGGTTAATAACTTTATTATAGTAGCGGTGCGGTCCGCTCGGCAGATTAGGGGTTAATAAGTGTAGGCAGGTGGAGGCGACGTTGAGGGGGGCAGATTAGGGGTTAATAAATATAATATAGGGGTCGGCGGTGTTAGGGGCAGCAGATTAGGGGTACATAAGGATAACGTAGGTGGCGGCGCTTTGCGGTCGGCAGATTAGGGGTTAATAAGTGTAGGTAGCTGGCGGCGACGTTGTGGGGGGCAGATTAGGGGTTAATAAATATAATATAGGGGTCGGCGGTGTTAGGGGCTGCAGATTAGGGGTACATAAGGATAACGTAGTTGGCGGTCGGCAGATTAGGGGTTAAAAAAATTTAATCGAGTGTCGGCGATGTGGGGGGACCTCGGTTTAGGGGTACATAGGTAGTTTATGGGTGTTAGTGTACTTTAGAGTACAGTAGTTAAGAGCTTTATAAACCGGCGTTAGCCCAGAAAGCTCTTAACTACTGACTTTTTTCCTGCGGCTGGAGTTTTGTCGTTAGATTTCTAACGCTCACTTCAGACACGACTCTAAATACCGGAGTTAGAAAAATCCCATTGAAAAGATAGGATACGCAATTGACGTAAGGGGATCTGCGGTATGGAAAAGTCGCGGCTGAAAAGTGAGCGTTAGACCGG
The DNA here is from genome assembly GCF_027579735.1 of Bombina bombina. NCBI lineage: Eukaryota > Metazoa > Chordata > Amphibia > Anura > Bombinatoridae > Bombina > Bombina bombina. Next base: position 1,080,536,910 of record NC_069504.1, read on the forward strand.
GGCAGCCAATAGAATGCAAGCTCAATCTGATCAGCCAATAGAATGCGAGCTCAATCTGATTGGCTGATTGGATCAGCCAATCGGATTGAACTTGATTCTGATTGGCTGATTCCATCAGCCAATCAGAATATTCCTTCCTTAATTCCGATTGGCTGATAGAATCCTATTAGCCAATCGGAATTCGAGGGACGCCATCTTGGATGACGTCATTTAAAGGAACCGTCATTCGTCGTTCAGTCGTCGGCCAGGATGGATGTTCCGCGTCGGAGGTCTTCAGGATGCTGCCGCTCCGCTCCAGATGGATGTCGATAGAAGATGCCGCCTGGATGAAGACTTCAATCGGATGGAAGACCTCTTCTGCCCCGCATGGATGAAGACTTCAATCGGATGGAAGACCTCTTCTGCCCCGCTTGGATGAAGACTTCTACCGGATCATGGACATCTTCAGCCCCCCGCTTGGGCTTGGATCAGGACATCGGAGGAGCTCTTCAGGACGGATCGGTGAACCTGGTATGGTGAAGATAAGGTAGGAAGATCTTCAGGGGCTTAGTGTTAGGTTTATTTAAGGGGGGTTTGGGTTAGATTAGGGGTATGTGGGTGGTGGGTTGTAATGTTGGGGGGGGGTATTGTATGTTTTTTTTACAGGCAAAAGAGCTGAACATCTTGGTGCATGCCCCGCAAAGGGCCCTGTTCAGGGCTGGTGAGGTAAAAGAGCTTTTAACTTTAGTAATTTAGAATAGGGTAGGGCATTTTTTATTTTGGGGGGCTTTGTTGTTTTATTAGGGGGCTTAGAGTAGGTGTAATTAGTTTAAAATTGTTGTAATATTTTTCTTATGTTTGTAGATATTTTTTTATTTTTTGTAACTTAGTTCTTTTTTATTTTTTGTACTTTAGTTAGTTTATTTCATTGTAGTTATTTTTAGATATTGTATTTAATTAATTTATTGATAGTGTAGTGTTAGGTTTAATTGTAGGTAATTGTAGGTATTTTATTTAATTAATTTAATGATAGTATAGTGTTAGGTTTAATTGCAACTTAGGTTAGGATTTATTTTACAGGTAATGTTGTAATTATTTTAACTAGGTAACTATTAAATAGTTCTTAACTATTTAATAGCTATTGTACCTGGTTAAAATAATTACAAAGTTGCCTGTAAAATAAATATTAATCCTAAAATAGCTACAATGTAATTATAATTTATATTGTAGCTATATTAGGATTTATTTTACAGGTAAGTATTTAGCTTTAAATAGGAATAATTTATTTAATAAGAGTTAATTAATTTCGTTAGATTAAAATTATATTTAATTTAGGGGGGTGTTAGTGTTAGGGTTAGACTTAGCTTTAGGGGTTAATACATTTATTAGAATAGTGGTGAGCTCCGGTCAGCAGATTAGGGGTTAATAATTGAAGTTAGGTGTCGGCGATGTTAGGGAGGGCAGATTAGGGGTTAATACTATTTATTATAGGGTTAGTGAGGCGGATTAGGGGTTAATAACTTTTTTTATAGTAGCGGTGCGGTCCGCTCGGCAGATTAGGGGTTAATAAGTGTAGGCAGGTGGAGGCGACGTTGAGGGGGGCAGATTAGGGGTTAATAAATATAATATAGGGGTCGGCGGTGTTAGGGGCAGCAGATTAGGGGTACATAAGGATAACGTAGGTGGCGGCGCTTTGCGGTCGGCAGATTAGGGGTTAATAAGTGTAGGTAGCTGGCGGCGACGTTGTGGGGGGCAGATTAGGGGTTAATAAATATAATATAGGGGTCGGCGGTGTTAGGGGCTGCAGATTAGGGGTACATAAGGATAACGTAGTTGGCGGTCGGCAGATTAGGGGTTAAAAAAATTTAATCGAGTGTCGGCGATGTGGGGGGACCTCGGTTTAGGGGTACATAGGTAGTTTATGGGTGTTAGTGTACTTTAGAGTACAGTAGTTAAGAGCTTTATAAACCGGCGTTAGCCCAGAAAGCTCTTAACTACTGACTTTTTTCCTGCGGCTGGAGTTTTGTCGTTAGATTTCTAACGCTCACTTCAGACACGACTCTAAATACCGGAGTTAGAAAAATCCCATTGAAAAGATAGGATACGCAATTGACGTAAGGGGATCTGCGGTATGGAAAAGTCGCGGCTGAAAAGTGAGCGTTAGACCCTTTTTTGAGTGACTCCAAATACCAGAGTTAGCCTAAAACCAGCGTTAGGAGCCTCTAACGCTGGTTTTCACGGCTAACGCCAAACTCCAAATCTAGGCCTCTGGGTTTATTTTACAGGTAAGTATTTAGTTTTAAATAGGAATAATTTATTTAATGATAGTGTAGTGTTAGTTGTAATTGTAACTTAGGTTAGTTTTTATTTTACAGGTAAATTTCTCTTTATTTTAGCTAGGTAAGCTATTAAATAGTTAATAACTATTTAATAGCTTTTGTACCTAGTTAAAATAAATTGAAAGGTACCTGTAAAATAAAAATAAATCCTTAGATAGCTGCAATATAATTATTATTTATATTGTAGCTATATTAAGGTTTATTTTATAGGTAAGTATTTAGTTTTAAATAGGATTAACTTAGTTAATAATAGAAATATTATTTAGATTTATTTAATTAATATTTAAGTTAGGGGGGTGTTAGGGTTAGTGTTAGACTTAGGTTTAGGGGTTAATAATTTTATTACAGTGGCGGCGGTATAGTGGGGGGCAGGATAGGCGTTAATAAATTTATTATAGGTGGCGACGGGTAAGGGGGGGCAGGATAGGGGTTAATTAATAAATTTAATATAGGTTGCGGCAGGGTCAGGGAGCGGCGGTTTAGGGGTTAATAGGTATAGAGTAGCTTGCGGTGGGCTCCGGGAGCGGTGGTTTAGGGGGTAATAACTTTATTTAGTTGCGGTGGTGTAGGGGGGACAGATTAGTGGTGTTTAGACTCGGGGTACATGTTAGGGTGTTAGGTGCAGACAGCTCCCATAGGAATCAATGGGATGTCTGGCAGCAGCGAACTTGTACTTTCGCTATGGTCAGACTCCCATTGATTCCTATGGGATTCGCCGCCTCCAGGGTGGCGGATTGAAAACCAGGTACGCTGAGCCGTAAAAGTGCTGATCGTACCTGCTAGTTTTTTGATAACTAGCAAAAGTAGTCAGATTGTGCCGCACTCGTGTGCGGAACATCTGGAGTGACGTAAGAATCAATCTGTGTCGGACTGAGTCCGGCGGATCGAAGTTTACGTCACAAAATTCTACTTTTGCCGGTCTGTAGCCTTTGATAACTAAGGCGAATCAGCCTCGCCACAAATACGCTGCGGAATTCCAGTGTATTTGAGGTTGACGGCTTGATAACTACCCCCCAAAGTGAGTATTTTTATTCACATTTCTAATAAATTACATCATTGTATTGGCTACACTAGGAGGCACCCTTCTCTTGTCCTTCTGTCTTTTCAGATAAACAGTACTGGTGTATGTAGAAGTAAAGTGGTCCATTTGTTATATATATGCCAAGTGGCAATAATTACTCTGATAACCGATAACAAATAGACTGGTAGTGGCCCAATATTATCAGAAGGGGGGGGGAGATAAATTTCCCCTAGACCAAAAAGGTGCGCTATGAATTATTTATTGGTTTTTTTCTGCCCTTAAAAGAGTTTGCTCTAAATAACTCCCTCTAATTCCATGAGAATTTTTTTTCCAATCCAATACATTTTAAAGTCTTGGAATTAGATAAGTGGAAATGCAAAAAGTGTGAAGCTACTATGGTTAAGGTTTTGTTTTCACCCTGATCTTTTATTGAGTTTTTAATATTTCTTAAGTTTCCTGCTTGTCATTCCTACATAGAATGTTTCACAGTCACATATAAGTGTGTAGATAATTCCCACTGTAGAGCAGCTGAAGTATTTCTTTATGTTTTGCCATTGCCCAAATCTATCTCTAATTTTCTTAGGTTTTACCATGTCTGAGCAGGTAGAGCATGTGCCACTTGGGTGAGATCCCGGGTTTAAGGCTGTGATTGGTTTTTGTCATTGTATAGTGACTGCTGGTTAGCATATTTTTCAAATTGCTGGGCCTCCTGTACCCAACTGATACTCTTTAGCACAATACCGTTTGTAAATCTGGGTCTGATAATAGAACATTCCAATGTTTGTTCATGATGTTCATAATTTGATGGATATAAGGACTATATGTCAGTATTAATCTTGTTATGTTGTCAGCTTGCTTTGTTTTCTTCTTTAGTAATGATTGTCTGCTTGTTCTAGCAGCTCTTGATTTCACTTTTTTTGACCCTCCTTTTACTGTAGCCTCTTTCCAGTAATCTTTCTCAAATTCTTTCGCTTGAATCTGACAATTAGTGTCTTCACTACAGTTTCTTCTGATTTTTTTAAATTTGCCTATTGGTAAAGCTTTTAAAGTACTTGGGGCATGAGCACTGCTGTGATGTAACAGGCTATTGGATGCAGTTGATTTGCGGTATAGATCTGTGGTGATTTTTCCCTCATTATTTTTATGTATGGTTAAATCCAAAAATTCAATCACTGACTGCTCCATTGCATATGTTAAATGAATATTCAGATTGTTATTGTTCAATTTTCTTATGAAGGTCTCTAAATCTTTCTGTTTCCTTCCCATAGGAAGAGGATGTCATCTATATACCGTATCCACAGTGGTATTTTGACTGTGTAGATGGAATCAGAGTCAGAGAATATAACTTGTTTTTCCTGCCATCCCATAAATAAATTTGCGTAGGTGGGGTCACATGCTGTGCCCATCGCAGTCTCTTTGATTTGAAGGTAGAATTGATTGGAGAAGGTGAAAAAGTTGTACCTTAGGATAAATTCCAATAGTTGGAGTATGAATATATCATGAGATTCCTGTTCATCTGAGGATTCCGTTAGAAAGAATTGAACTGCTTTGAGTCCCAAGTTGTGTTCGATGGAGGTGTAAAGAGATTCTACATCTGCCGTTACTAACCAAGTATTGGCGTGTGTGTTAAGATCATCTAATCTATGTAACACCTCCATAGTATCTTTTACAAATGATGGTAATGTCTCCAAAAAGCACCTCAATCTTTGGTCAATGTATTGACTTGGTCCCTACAGGAAGCTTATCTAGCATAATGCCATAAAACCTCTAGAATTTAGTATTAATTGAATAGACTAGATAAATAGGGAGTAAGATCTGCTCAGGTTCAGAACTAGCAGAATGAAACTTAAGTTTCCGAAATATTCCACTCTTATCACACTGAGGGCAGGGGCAACAGTGAGAAAGTCTAAGTGTTAATTTTGCAAGAAAAGTTGTTTGCTGTTTTTATTATACAATCTATTTCTTTTTATAACAAAATGTGATCCCACTGATAAAGGAAAAAGTTGTCTATTTTCTCCTAACTGACCTTGTTCTCTAATTTTAAAAAAAAAGAGGTAACAAGTCAGGAGTGTGCTTAGAGCATAT